>NC_056742.1:231664420-231734420 GCF_019279795.1 Protopterus annectens
CCGTTTAAAAGGGAGACCTACATTGGGAACTGCAGCCAGTCCTGCACATGAAGGTGGTCCTGTTCTAACAGCCAGTAGCAGTACCTACATTGGGAACTGCAGCCAGTCCTGCACATGAAGGTGGTCCTGTTCTAACAGCCAGTAGCAGTACCTACATTGGGAACTGCAGCCAGTCCTGCACATGAAGGTGGTCCTGTTCTAACAGCCAGTAGCAGTACCTACATTGGGAACTGCAGCCAGTCCTGCACATGAAGGTGGTCCTGTTCTAACAGCCAGTAGCAGTACCTACATTGGGAACTGCAGCCAGTCCTGCACATGAAGGTGGTCCTGTTCTAACAGCCAGTAGCAGTACCTACATTGGGAACTGCAGCCAGTCCTGCACATGAAGGTGGTCCTGTTCTAACAGCCAGTAGCAGTACCTACATTGGGAACTGCAGCCAGTCCTGCACATGAAGGTGGTCCTGTTCTAACAGCCAGTAGCAGTACCTACATTGGGAACTGCAGCCAGTCCTGCACATGAAGGTGGTCCTGTTCTAACAGCCAGTAGCAGTACCTACATTGGGAACTGCAGCCAGTCCTGCACATGAAGGTGGTCCTGTTCTAACAGCCAGTAGCAGTACCTACATTGGGAACTGCAGCCAGTCCTGCACATGAAGGTGGTCCTGTTCTAACAGCCAGTAGCAGTACCTACATTGGGAACTGCAGCCAGTCCTGCACATGAAGGTGGTCCTGTTCTAACAGCCAGTAGCAGTACCTACATTGGGAACTGCAGCCAGTCCTGCACATGAAGGTGGTCCTGTTCTAACAGCCAGTAGCAGTACCTACATTGGGAACTGCAGCCAGTCCTGCACATGAAGGTGGTCCTGTTCTAACAGCCAGTAGCAGTACCTACATTGGGAACTGCAGCCAGTCCTGCACATGAAGGTGGTCCTGTTCTAACAGCCAGTAGCAGTACCTACATTGGGAACTGCAGCCAGTCCTGCACATGAAGGTGGTCCTGTTCTAACAGCCAGTAGCAGTACCTACATTGGGAACTGCAGCCAGTCCTGCACATGAAGGTGGTCCTGTTCTAACAGCCAGTAGCAGTACCTACATTGGGAACTGCAGCCAGTCCTGCACATGAAGGTGGTCCTGTTCTAACAGCCAGTAGCAGTACCTACATTGGGAACTGCAGCCAGTCCTGCACATGAAGGTGGTCCTGTTCTAACAGCCAGTAGCAGTACCTACATTGGGAACTGCAGCCAGTCCTGCACATGAAGGTGGTCCTGTTCTAACAGCCAGTAGCAGTACCTACATTGGGAACTGCAGCCAGTCCTGCACATGAAGGTGGTCCTGTTCTAACAGCCAGTAGCAGTACCTACATTGGGAACTGCAGCCAGTCCTGCACATGAAGGTGGTCCTGTCCTAACAGCCAGTAGCAGTACCTACATTGGGAACTGCAGCCAGTCCTGCACATGAAGGTGGTCCTGTTCTAACAGCCAGTAGCAGTACCTACATTGGGAACTGCAGCCAGTCCTGCACATGAAGGTGGTCCTGTTCTAACAGCCAGTAGCAGTACCTACATTGGGAACTGCAGCCAGTCCTGCACATGAAGGTGGTCCTGTTCTAACAGCCAGTAGCAGTACCTACATTGGGAACTGCAGCCAGTCCTGCACATGAAGGTGGTCCTGTTCTAACAGCCAGTAGCAGTACCTACATTGGGAACTGCAGCCAGTCCTGCACATGAAGGTGGTCCTGTTCTAACAGCCAGTAGCAGTACCTACATTGGGAACTGCAGCCAGTCCTGCACATGAAGGTGGTCCTGTCCTAACAGCCAGTAGCAGTACCTACATTGGGAACTGCAGCCAGTCCTGCACATGAAGGTGGTCCTGTTCTAACAGCCAGTAGCAGTACCTACATTGGGAACTGCAGCCAGTCCTGCACATGAAGGTGGTCCTGTTCTAACAGCCAGTAGCAGTACCTACATTGGGAACTGCAGCCAGTCCTGCACATGAAGGTGGTCCTGTTCTAACAGCCAGTAGCAGTACCTACATTGGGAACTGCAGCCAGTCCTGCACATGAAGGTGGTCCTGTTCTAACAGCCAGTAGCAGTACCTACATTGGGAACTGCAGCCAGTCCTGCACATGAAGGTGGTCCTGTCCTAACAGCCAGTAGCAGTACCTACATTGGGAACTGCAGCCAGTCCTGCACATGAAGGTGGTCCTGTCCTAACAGCCAGTAGCAGTACCTACATTGGGAACTGCAGCCAGTCCTGCACATGAAGGTGGTCCTGTTCTAACAGCCAGTAGCAGTACCTACATTGGGAACTGCAGCCAGTCCTGCACATGAAGGTGGTCCTGTTCTAACAGCCAGTAGCAGTACCTACATTGGGAACTGCAGCCAGTCCTGCACATGAAGGTGGTCCTGTTCTAACAGCCAGTAGCAGTACCTACATTGGGAACTGCAGCCAGTCCTGCACATGAAGGTGGTCCTGTTCTAACAGCCAGTAGCAGTACCTACATTGGGAACTGCAGCCAGTCCTGCACATGAAGGTGGTCCTGTTCTAACAGCCAGTAGCAGTACCTACATTGGGAACTGCAGCCAGTCCTGCACATGAAGGTGGTCCTGTTCTAACAGCCAGTAGCAGTACCTACATTGGGAACTGCAGCCAGTCCTGCACATGAAGGTGGTCCTGTTCTAACAGCCAGTAGCAGTACCTACATTGGGAACTGCAGCCAGTCCTGCACATGAAGGTGGTCCTGTTCTAACAGCCAGTAGCAGTACCTACATTGGGAACTGCAGCCAGTCCTGCACATGAAGGTGGTCCTGTTCTAACAGCCAGTAGCAGTACCTACATTGGGAACTGCAGCCAGTCCTGCACATGAAGGTGGTCCTGTTCTAACAGCCAGTAGCAGTACCTACATTGGGAACTGCAGCCAGTCCTGCACATGAAGGTGGTCCTGTTCTAACAGCCAGTAGCAGTACCTACATTGGGAACTGCAGCCAGTCCTGCACATGAAGGTGGTCCTGTTCTAACAGCCAGTAGCAGTACCTACATTGGGAACTGCAGCCAGTCCTGCACATGAAGGTGGTCCTGTTCTAACAGCCAGTAGCAGTACCTACATTGGGAACTGCAGCCAGTCCTGCACATGAAGGTGGTCCTGTTCTAACAGCCAGTAGCAGTACCTACATTGGGAACTGCAGCCAGTCCTGCACATGAAGGTGGTCCTGTTCTAACAGCCAGTAGCAGCACCTACATTGGGAACTGCAGCCAGTCCTGCACATGAAGGTGGTCCTGTTCTAACAGCCAGTAGCAGTACCTACATTGGGAACTGCAGCCAGTCCTGCACATGAAGGTGGTCCTGTTCTAACAGCCAGTAGCAGTACCTACATTGGGAACTGCAGCCAGTCCTGCACATGAAGGTGGTCCTGTTCTAACAGCCAGTAGTAGTACCTACATTGGGAACTGCAGCCAGTCCTGCACATGAAGATGGTCCTGTCCTAACAGCCAGTAGTAGTACCTACATTGGGAACTGCAGCCAGTCCTGCACATGAAGATGGTCCTGTCCTAACAGCCAGTAGCAGCACCTACATTGGGAACTGCAGCCAGTCCTGCACATGAAGGCGGTCCTGTCCTAACAGCCAGTAGCAGTGCCTACATTGGGAACTGCAGCCAGTCCTGCACATGAAGGCGGTCCTGTTCTAACAGCCAGTAGCAGTACCTACATTGGGAACTGCAGCCAGTCCTGCACATGAAGGTGGTCCTGTTCTAACAGCCAGTAGCAGTACCTACATTGGGAACTGCAGCCAGTCCTGCACATGAAGATGGTCCTGTCCTAACAGCCAGTAGCAGCACCTACATTGGGAACTGCAGCCAGTCCTGCACATGAAGGTGGTCCTGTTCTAACATCCAGTAGCAGTACCTACATTGGGAACTGCAGCCAGTCCTGCACATGAAGGTGGTCCTGTTCTAACAGCCAGTAGCCGTACCTACATTGGGAACTGCATCCAGTCCTGCACATGAAGGTGGTCCTGTCCTAACAGCCAGTAGCAGTGCCTACATTGGGAACTGCAGCCAGTCCTGCACATGAAGGTGGTCCTGTTCTAATAGCCAGTAGCAGTACCTACATTGGGAACTGCAGCCAGTCCTGCACATGAAGGTGGTCCTGTTCTAACAGCCAGTAGCAGTACCTACATTGGGAACTGCAGCCAGTCCTGCACATGAAGGTGGTCCTGTTCTAACAGCCAGTAGCAGTACCTACATTGGGAACTGCAGCCAGTCCTGCACATGAAGGTGGTCCTGTTCTAACAGCCAGTAGCAGTACCTTCATTGGGAACTGCAGCCAGTCCTGCACATGAAGGTGGTCCTGTTCTAACAGCCAGTAGCAGTACCTACATTGGGAACTGCAGCCAGTCCTGCACATGAAGGTGGTCCTGTTCTAACAGCCAGTAGCAGCACCTACATTGGGAACTGCAGCCAGTCCTGCACATGAAGGTGGTCCTGTTCTAACAGCCAGTAGCAGTGGCTGTGAAGGTTATAGCTTTGCCACCAGAAGGCAGATGGAAGACTAAACCAGGGAACTTACTGAAAGGAAACCACAGCTACAGAAACAGCAAACAGAGGTTTCTTCTCTCTATCACCTCAACAAAAAGCCTTCCAGGAGTACGAACAAATTCATAAAACCACACCATAAAATACACAACCACAAAAAAATAATCTTTACACATAATTAGCACATTATTCATGACATAATTAATTAAATACCTCCAACTACATTCATTGTTTAACCCTTCTGGCAAGTGTATTATACTTTAAAATTTAAACAGCCTCCTATTATACTTTAAAATATAAATATCATCCTTATATAAAAATTTCTCTTTAAGGGTTCCAGCCTTACCCATATGTACTATTACTTGCTCCAGGATACACCCTTCAATAGTGCAGCATTACTTTGATGCAAATCTTTAAAATGTACAGCCAGAGAGTTTTTTAAGTGAGCTTTCTTAATATCTCCAATATGCTCTTGAAACCTGATTTTAAAAGCCCTCTGGCTCTACCCAATATAAAACAGTCCACATGGGGCATTGTAAAACATAAATAATCCCTTCAGTATTGCAATTAAATTGTTGAACAGGCTTAAAATGTTCTTAATTAATTTTCTTGACATGGTTTAGTACAACCTATTGAAAGGAGGATGGCTGTTGCTGTCAGGTTGCAGAACCTCTGGTCACTTATTGAATAACATCCCTTTCCCCCACAGGCTTCAACATCCGAGCCAGGGTCCAGTGGTGAGGGAGCCCAAAGTAGTGAATAATCTTCCTCTAGGTTGGGGCTGCCAGGCTGCAGCTGCACAACTCACTTATCTCCATTGTGGTGTTCCACTCCCTTTTATGTCTATGCCTTCCCCGTTTCATGTCCAGTCCTCCCCATCTGCGTTGTCTTTCTTCTGTGTCTGACGTCTCCTTTTCCACTGTGTTCCCCTTATCTTATGGTGTCAGTACCTCCCCATCAGTCTTGTCTGTCTTCTGTGTTTATGTGCTTCTGTACCTACCTTAACCCTCTTTCTTCCTTTAACTTAACTAACTTACCTTCTCCTATATGCAACTTTATGCACAGGATCATTCATAGCCTCAATGAGCTGTTTAGCACTACTAGTAAGCATTGCTTGTGCTTCAAATTCCCTCTGGCTGCACACACTTCCTGCGTTTCCTTGTGCAGCCACAAGAGAGGGATATTTAATGACCCCCCCCCCCCATATTCATTCCTATTAAACATTAGGAGTAGACATGAAAACAAGGTAAGCAGTGATGGGGCACCTGTAACTGTGAAAGCCATCTTTCTGAATCTCAGGGTGCTATTGTAGCAAACCTGACTTCAGTAAACCAAACTGCAAGTACACACAAAACTTATTCCAAGCATTTTCCATTAGGATTAGAAGAAAGGAAAAAAGTAAATACATTACAGAAGTAAGGAAATAGGAATGACAGGAAGAGAGGTGCATGGAATTGTAGACGGCACTGGAATTCTCAACAGTGCTCAGTAAAAATGTAAAAATAAATGTTAACTATGCTTATGCTACTAACATTAGCACTATGGATTAATTATTTACCCATGCCATCACTAAGTCACATAGCTAGAGTTTATATACTGCAGACTTCCAAATAAATAGAAACATAATCATCTGTTTTTGCCTTTCACAAAGACTTGTTTGGATCAAAGACAGCAATGAAATCTTATCATTTCAATACCTACTAACCAAATGAATGAAAAAGTTAAAAAAATTGGAATTAGTGACATCATTAAAATGACATAAATCATAGTGTCCTCTTAAAGAACTAAACATGGTTCGGTGGTCTTTGATTTGTAAATGTTATTTATTTAAGGGGAAGACCATTAAAACTTAAGTCTTTGAGAATATACTTGTTTTATTCATAGTACAATATATCTGATGATGTCACACTACTGATTTTTTAAACATTGTAGTCCACTGGTTTAGAGGTATTTAAATGATATTCTTTCTTTGATCTGAAGAAGTCATTGTAAA
Source organism: Protopterus annectens (assembly GCF_019279795.1). Lineage (NCBI taxonomy): Eukaryota > Metazoa > Chordata > Ceratodontiformes > Protopteridae > Protopterus > Protopterus annectens. Next base: position 231,670,946 of record NC_056742.1, read on the forward strand.
AAGATGAAAACTTATCCAGTGTTTGTATTTGAATGGGTTAATTAAGGTCTTCAAATTTTCTTCACCAGTTTTTGAGTTCATATTACCATCTAAGTACACATTGCAAGATTTTTTTTTTAAATTTTATTTTGATTTTGCCATATAGCTGTGCCATTTTGAATTGTACATAGTTTGCATTTTGTTCTTTTTTTCCTACAGTTTTTTTTCCAACAGTGGTCATCCTTACATGGTGGTAAATATTGTCACAGTGTTTGATATGGATTTTTTTAAATGTATCTACTCATAAGAATTAACATAACCCATAATCTTTTTCCACAGACAAAGGTATGTGGATATGCCAATTGCTTGGTAATCATAAAAAACAGTAGTACCTACAGCAGCATTTCTCTCTGACCTAGATTGCATTACCTACTATACTATTTTATCTCAGCACAATATAAACAATAACAGCAGATTATCCACATACTAAGAGACATAGTTAGTTTTACCAATAAATGGAATGCATTTGAAGTCTGGGTCCTACAACACACCCCATTCGTCATGAAATTAACTGAATCTTGTTTGAATAGCAATCTGTAAATCTTACTGAAAATTTATCATGCTAATGTTACTACAATATCAGACCTGTCATCCGATGATGTGGAGAAATCATGATGGTTATAGAACAACAGACCAGGTATCCACAATTGACAGGTACTATAATGGTTATAGGATAATAGAGCTGGCATCCACAATGGGGATGAGTCACAAGGCGATACAAGAATCTCTATTAGCCTCAAATCAAAGGTTATAGCTCAGTGCAAAACCACTAGTAATTATGGACCAATATGGCCACTACTTCAATTCTCTGTCAGTGTGGCTCCACTAAAGTCTTCTTAAATGTTATTTATGCACTACTTTCTTCTTACATTAGGTCATGGAATAATGCCTACAATAATATGAGAGTACCACCCTCAAAAACAAGGTCATTATTATGGGTGACCTCAACATAAATGGGATAAGCTCTTCAAAACATACACTAGATTGGACAATCTACATTCTAAAATAGACACTCGGTTAGATGGTCACCTGTATGAGCTATCATCCCCTTGCTAGATACTAGATCTCCTTACTAGATATTAGTGCACCAACCATCCCACATAGATATAGCTGTGCCATAAAATATTTAGATTCTCTAAGAGAAGACACCATTTGTTTTAGTAATATTATTCTTCTATATTAAGAAATCCTTCAATCATTAAGTCAGTGAGAAGTATTAATGAAAAATCTCAAAACTAGGAAACCAGAAAGTGTCTTTTGTACCAATCAAGCACCAAAACAACACAATATATTAGACACAGCATTATCTGAGATTATCACTTATGACAAACTTTTGAGTTTCAAAGGTTTTAACATTTTTATTACATGAATATAAAAGTTACTGAAGTATTTTTTTTCCTTTTTAGTAAAGGTTTTAAGCTTGATCTCCACATCCATATGAGTATTACTGATTTATTGATGGAATTAAGATTGGTCACTCAGAAGGTCAACCTTAAAATCCAGTCATGTAATTAAAGTAAGTCTGTCAATCTTCCTGATCTCCCATTTAAAAAGAAAAGTATTTTCAAATTCCCCTCCCAATCTCATGGTAGCTATTTTTGAAAAGTGCTGTGAGACAGACTTTTATAATTTAAGCTGTCAAAGTTTCTTTTTAATTTGAATAGAGAAGAACATAATACTGTCAAGGTTTTAAGGAATGATCCTTCAGTTAAAGTGATACAATCTGAAAAAGAAGGGGGAATAGTACTGGCTGATAAAATGGATTATGTTTGAAAGATTTTTAATATGTTGCAGGATACAAATAAATACATTACTGTATCTAGCAATGAAATAACTGTAGCATACAGAAAAACTGATTTATTCTTGGAAGACTCATTGCTGTAAGGGGAGATTTCAGTTGACACAGATCATTTTTTGCATATAGAGAACCCCTTAATACCAATAGCCTTTGGAATCCCTAAGGTACACAGGATGTCAATTATCCACTCTATAGGTTAATAGTTGCAGCTCAGGGATCAAAAACTTATCCCATTGCTGTTTTGTGGACCATACCCTTAAAAATGTGTTCATTTATGCTTGTCATTCACTTAGAGATTCATGGAACTATTAAGCAAGACCAAGCAAAATTATTATAATGATGAGTATAGTTTTCTAACTATTGTTACTGATTTATTCACTAGCATACCTCCTACAGAAGGACTGGAAATTTCCACTGTGCATTTTTGGAATTAACCCACCTTGATGAGACCTTCATTATGTTTCTTATGGATTTAATGGAGCTAGTTCTTTACAACTTTATATTTTAAGGGGATTATTTCAGACAGGTATAGAGTTTTTTGGGGGGGTAACATTTATAAACAGACTAATGGTGTAGCTATGGGTGTTGTAATGGCACCTAGCTATGCCAATATTTTTATGACAGGTTGGGAGAAAGAGTTTATATACAAGTCTGATTTCTTTAAAATTTAATTTTTAAAATGTTTTATTGATGAGTTGTTTTTTTTTTTTTTTTTTTTTTTTTATGGAAAGGCACTGTGGAAAGTTTGAATGAGATTTTATTGTATTTAAATACTGTGTCTAGTAGTATTAAGTTTGTGCACAATGTGAATCAAGATGAAATTAACTTTCTGGACTTAAAAGTTTATAAATCTGCCAACAGGCTAAAAGTTAGAATTTTGTAAAAGGAATTACACAGCAATAGTTATTTGTACTATAATAGCATGCATAACAAGAGAAAAGAAATATAGTGAAGAGTCAATTTCAAAGATTAAGTGACTTAATATAAGATGAAAATTATTTTGAGATAGAAAGCTGTGCCATGAAGGAAAAGTTTGAAAATAGAGGGTATCCGGAAAGTCTAATAAAAAGAGTCAGAGAAGAGATAGGTAAGGTAAGGGAAAGTAACCTATCTACCAGTGAATGGGCAGAAAAAAATGTAACAGATAAAAATTTTACATTAGCCTGTGTTTTTTCAAAATTCCATAAATGCTAATAGTGTAAAGCAAATTATTAAGAAAAACTGGAAGTTTCTTTAAAATTTTAATGAGTTACATAATATTATTGGGGAGACACCAGTATTTGTGACTAAAAGGGGAAAAAATATGAAAGAATATTTTTACAGAAATGTTGAAGGAAAAGTAACAGAAGCTGTTAAAGGTATGAAGAAATGTGAGGGATGTAGGTTCTGACCATTTATTCTGGAAGGTAAAGAAATCAAAGTGGTTGTTAGAAATTATAATATTAAACTAAGTCATGGTTACTACTGCAAATCTAAATTTGTTGTATATATAGTGTTATGTGGACTGTGTTCGGCTTTTTATATAGGGAGAACCAGCAGAGAATTTAATAGAAGAATATATGAACATCTAAGGACTGTAGATATTAAAGAAATAAATAGCATAGCCAAGCATGCTATTAATAAACACAGTTCAGAAGTTAAAAAAGTTGGTTTTAAATTTTCTGTGGTAAATCAAGTATTGAATTATGCTAGTAGGTTTGATGCTGAGGATGACTTAAATTGGAAAGAATACTGTTGGTAGATAAGATTAAATGCATGTAACTTCCCTGGATTAAATGAAAGGGAGAATTACAAGGTAGTCTTAAAAAGGAAAGGGTTAATTCATTGATTCACTTTGGTCATGATGTAATCTTTTAAATAAGTTTTTTTAAGTCTTTGACTTGGTCTGAAGAAGTTCCTTTTGGAATTAAAGTGCTTACCAGGTTTATGTAATAAAGGTTATACTTTTGTGGTTCATTATTGTGTTGTATATATAGAAAACTGGCATTTTCTAATACTTATTACATTACAAAAGTTGTCGCCATCCATTTTGTTAAGAGAAATATTTTAAAGGACAATTGGTAAGATTGGTCAGAATGTGCTTTAACTTTGATGTTTTCAATGTTGAATGTGAAAAATTAATTCTTATGTTTCTAGAAAGGGAATATCTCTGTGATTTGTTAATCAAATTTTCTGTAGGAAGTGTTGAGGGGATGGGTTACAAAATACTGTTCCTTGTTGGGTTCTGGCAATACTGATGCCACCAATGTGGTCCTAAGAAATAAACAAGTTGATATACATAGGTATATTAATTCCTTCATTATCATATATAACTCTTATTCCAGGTTGATCAAGAATATGGTGAAGAACAATTGGAATATATTTAAAATTGATGATAATTTAATATGACTTGTTAGGTGATGCTCCAAATGCTGTGTATGAGACAGGTAGTGACTTCAAAAATTTGTTTGAAGAGAAAAGTGTGACCCCCCCCCAATAATAAACCTTTTAAAGGTGCACATAAATATGGAAAATGCAACAAATGCCTTTACATTTTAGAACAACAATCTAATACCTTAAACAAATGTTATAGTTCGAGGATTAATTTACCTAATGTAAATTGTGTTACTAAGTGGTTGATTTATATTGCCTTGTACTCAAATTGTCCCAGTTTTTATATGAGAGAGACTGAGAGACAATTTTTGTAAAGATATATGAGCATAATTTTGGTATTCTGAAAGGCAATCTTAATAATCCCTATATAAACATATTATGAATTGTACCACCGAATGATTGGAGGTTCAATGGAAAATATGGGTGGAATATAGGGAATTAATGAGGCAATTCATGTCAAATGCTTCCCTGGCCCTGGGACTGAATGAGCAGCTTTCTATTTTCCCAGTATTAAAACGTACAACTGCTAGGATACAAGTAATGTTACATTAAAAAATGACATGATTTAGATTTTTATATGGTATTGATTCATTTAATATTTTAGTTAGAACTGTAGATTTATAATAATTTCATTGTTTGTAGGTTTAGAGTTGTCACATTTTTAACTTTTCAAATTATTTTGGGATGGTATATTGTTCATTTAAATTAGGGTATTGATTTAATTTGATTGTATGCTTCACAATCACATGATTGGTTTGATTATTAATTTATAATGGACCAGTAACTATGTCTTTGGTTCTGATGAAGTCAAGTACTGTGTAAGGACAAAAACACTTAACCTGGTTGTTGTTTGTTTTATATTTTATTAAACTCCTTTGTTTAAAACCACTGGATGACTCCAAATCACTCTTTTTATCTGCTCAGTGTGGCTTGAAGTGTTATGAATTTTTGGCACCGGACACTACGTGAGCTAATTTCAGTTTTCTTAGGACTATTATTGAATCCGTAGTTGAAATCACTCTAATCCTTAAGGCAGTGAGACCTATTAATAAATCTGTTTGAGAAACTCTTCTCACTGTGTTAGAAACTCTGGACTAGGTAGTACTATGTAGACAGCTAACAAATAACTGCACTGTACTGCATAGTCAAACTGAAGTACCCTTTCAAACTAATAAGAATTGGAGCACACCAATGCCAATGGTTATCTCCTGACCTCAGCTCATGCATGATATACAGAGTCGGGTCATATGACAAATGCATAACCAACCATAAAAATGCTGACAACTGCAGTATTAATAAGGAACTAAAAGAACCCACCAAAAGAGCATGATCACTGTAAAGGGAAGCTATATTAAAGTTCATAAATCAACACACTATTGTACCCTCCAAAATTTTGGAAATCATTAAACAATCTCATGGAGAACATATGTAAATCAAACAAAAGCCTCGTATGACATTTACAAACTCATCTCCATTATGCCCACCTTGAAAAGTGTTGAATCCCTCAAGCTAACACAAACTACAAATGTCACCATGCTTAATCTCACATTGTATTTCCAGACCATCTTTATAAGGAAATGAAATGCTCATTAAAGACCATCAACAAACAAATCATACCATTATCACATATTAGATAACAAATTCCTAAAACTAACAAGTTCCAAAATGTACAAACTATTTAGTCATATATTTAATCTTGCCTGTACAAGAATCATATTTTACAGCTTCACTCATGCAGAAAACACTTCAGTACCAAACGTAAGATCATCTTCCGCAGCAACTGACATTTTTGAAATATTACAAACAATGCTGTCTAGGCAAAATCCTCAGCTATATGATCACATAAACAGTTAGGAACTGCTATTACACTAACATCATCATTTTTAAACAAGATATCAGTACTGTAACTGCCGTTTACCTAGCTGTTAATCACATCCATCCATGCTCAGAAGCTGCAGCCCCCCCCGTAGCTACATACACACAGACACACACACACACACACACACACACACACACACACACACACACACACACACACACACACACACACACACACACACAGAGTAAACATGCATTACGACAATTTAGATTCACCATTCTGTCTACTGCATGTCTTTGGGAGGTTGAAAGAAACTGGAGAATCATGAGAAAATGGACCTGAACACATAGGAGGATATGCTGATTTTGCACAGAAAACATGCCAGCCAGAAGGGAATCAAACTACAGAAGCTCTTGTTGTGAAGTAATAAATATACTTACAGTGCAACCCTGGCCACTAATTATATTTACATTAATTCTCAGAAAACATTAGACATCTGGATTATTTATAAACCTTTGAATGAAATTTAAACCGTGTATCATGACTGCCAATTGCAATATCTAAAGAAGTGTGGATTTGAAAATGGCATTCTAGTGTGGTTTACAAAATACCTCTCTAATAGAACATTCTCTGTTGGCCCAGACAGCTTAACGTCAGACACAGTTTCTTGTATATGTGGTGACCCGCAGGGATCTGTGCTGAGGCCCCTGATGTTTTCACTTTATATTATTTATCTACCTTTAGGCATCCCAGCATTGACCACACTGTGCACAGATAAATTTTCAGATCTCCATTCAAAAATCAAAAAGCACCTGGAGAAAAGTATCCAGCATTCATTTCAAATTATATGGTGCTATAAAGCATTAAAAAATCAATCAATCACCTGTTTCAGAACTGTTATAATGTTACTCAGTACTGTTCAAAGACTATAACCATATCTCTGAAATCCCATAAAAATCACCAAGATAGCCCTCCATCTGATGTGTAATGAAAAAGGGTCTATATTAGAGCATCGAAGTTTCAAAACTTCAAATGTTCTAATATTGACCCCTATTCAGTGAAACCTGAAAACATTGAACATACAGAACAGTGAATTTTTTCCTAGGGAAACAATTTGCTGTTCCAAAACACATACAGACAACACAAGACAAGTACACCAAACAAACAGCAATCCACACACATACACCTAAAATCTTACACCTAACCCTACACTAAACTATACATACACCACTAACTATACACTTACCTTAACCCTAACCCTAAGGTCCGTTACTATTGCACAGTCACCTCACCTGAGCCCAAACCCTAACTCACCTACCCCACCCTAACCCTCACGTCCACACAATCGCACACTTACCTGACCCGTGCCCTAACCCCAACTCACCTAACCCACCCTAACCCTCACATCCACACAATCGCGAACATACATAACCTGTGCCCTAACCCTAACTCACCTAACCCGGCCTAACCCTCATGTCCACACAATCGTACACATACCTAACCCGCACCCTAACCTTAACTAACCTAACCCGCACTCAATTGGACACTTACTTGAACCCAACCCGTAACTTTCCACCGCAGTGCTGAAAATACCAAAGCCACAGGAATGGACAACCAAATTCTTTCCCTAGGAAAAAAATTGGTTTTCTGTTGCTTCGATATTTTCAGCTTTTGCTGAATAGGGGTCGATATTAGAACATTCGGAGTTCTGAAAATTTGACGTTCTAACATAGACCAATGAAAAATACCTTGGCATATCATCCAATCTGAAGCAACACATACAAAAGTCCTGTGAGAGAGTTCTCACAATGCTAAAAGTTTCTTACTGCCACATCAATTTCAAGTTCTCTCCTACAAAGCCAAGCCAAAAAACAGGGATCAACATGCCAACCCCAAAACAGGAATACACACTGCCTATTATTTTATTGACTCCATCTAAAAATAACAGAAATTTCAGACTACAAAAAACATCTGTAGTTCTTCCTGAGGCCAGACAGTTCCTCTTCCTATTATATAACCTTGTTCTTGGAGGCAATGACTGTCACCCTGGCTTATTTCTCAGAGTCAGTCTTGGCCTGTAGCTTAACTAGATGGGATTAACAGTCTTCAAAGTGTATAATGGCATTGCTTATGTAACAATATATTTGACATGAGACATTCGAACTCATTAAGACTCCATCTTTATCTTTGAATGGTCACAAGGAAACCATGTAGCCAAGAATGAAAAATAGTATAATGAAGTAAACCCTTGCAAGTTGAAAATGTAGTCTTTTTCCTGGTTTGAGCTGTTAGAAGAGTTTCTCAGTACCCCTTTGTCAGGTGTAAAGTGATAAAGGATTCTTCCCAAGCCTCTCTATTAGTTCAACTGCCATGGGCTATAGGTAACTGCCAAAATGTACAAAGCAGCTTCCGATAATCATTATTGTTCAATTGGGTATCGAGGATATCAATATGCACATATCCCCTTTCTTTTCTGACTTTTCTATCACACTCAGCTTAACTCATTACATCTGAGTGATACCTCAGGGTGCATCTACAGTTAACTCCTACTGACGCCTCTAGGTGTCAAATATTGCTTGTTCATATTTACATCAATAATTCCAAAACCAAGCAATGTACAAGATTTTAAAAGATTTCATCTTAAAGCTTACACAATGGAAAAGTCAACTGCATTAATATTTGACCTCTGTCTAGTGCAGGTAGGTAGATCTTAACTGTTGTTTTATGATATTAATGTATATAGATATAAGTTTCACATTTTTCTAAATATCACAGTGCTATTCAAGAATCCAAGAGGCAGTTGCAAGGACAAAGATATCTTCAGCGTCAGCAGCTAAAATTGTATATCCAAGAAAAAATACGCCTGGTATCACCACAGCTCTTCAAATTCACGACCTTTTATTAAAACAATTAGTAATCAGCTCTATAGTATGTAAGTGCTTTCGGGTTTATCCACAAACCCTTCATCAGAAATATTAAATAACATGTCTTATCATTTAAATATAGAAAAAGGCGCCAAAAAGTTTTTAAACCCAATTAATTGAATACATACCAAAATTCTCCACTAGATGGTAGTATTTCATCAAAAATGCAGTTCTCTTACTACATTTAATGACGTACAGAAATACATTTATTACATTCATAATGCATATAAAAATATATAAATGTTAAAAAATAATAAAAATATATACAAATACAATACATATATATATATATATATATATATATATATATATATATATATATAAAATATCTGTGTTCCATATATTAAAATATGTATATATTAATATGTTCTTTGATGCTTTTCCTGAATATATAACTAATGTTTTAAAGGGTCTATCTCTTAGAAATAGTAATTTAATATACATTTATATAGCTTTTATAGGCTAGTATGTCTCCTGAATATATAACTAATGTTTTAGAGGTCTATCTCTTAGGAATGGTTTGATGGAAACTCTATCATTCAACCCCTTCCCTTTATCTGACTGCATCAGATTATCCATTTAATTTCATGTTGTTCTGTGTGGTTCTTAATATTGCCTAGTCTCTTACTCCTATTAACTAGCTCTATTGCTGTAAATTTAAATTTTTGGCTTAAGTCATTATCCAATGTGTGCTTAGCCAAAGCATTTGTTTCATCCTCTTGATTAATGCTATAGATGTGTTCTCTCACCCTTTCTGTTAGGGTTCTATTGGTTTTACCTATATAGTACCTTGTACATTTCTCACAACTAGCCAAATAGATGAGATCTCTAGATTTACAGTCTGCATAATGTTTAAAGACATAAGTCCTACCATTATCTGGATGTGTGAAGCTACTAGAACCAGACATATAGGAGCATTGGTTGCAGCTCCTACAAGGAAAGGTACCATGTCTACTAGATGCCACCCTACTTGTATTATTCTCTTCATAGCAAAGTAGTCTTTTTAGAGATTTACTATTGCTGTAGCTATACCTGGGGTTAAGGCCAACAATATTATGTATCTCTTCATTAGTAGTCAAAATTGCCCAGTTTTTCTTTATTACTCCATTTACCATTTTGTTATTATAAGAATATGAGATATTCATCCTAATTTGATCATTGGTATGGGTCAATTGCATATCTGTTTGTGTTGATATTGCTGCATTAGTATCTCTTTTTCTAAAATAAGGTCTCCCTTTTCCTTGTCTATCTACCTTATTCATATCTTTCAGTATCTCAACTTCTTTAGAGTATCCCCTTGAAGCAAATTTGTCACTAAGGAGATTCAATGTTTGTTCACATACAGTAGCATCACTAGTTAAGTTTGATATTCTCCTTCCTTGATTAATTACTATATTCTGATAAATATGCTTTGGGTGCATACTTGTTCAGTGGAGCAAACCATTCTTCCTGCAGCTCGTTCTATATAATCTAGTCATAAATCTATCATTTTCTTTGTTTATAAATACATCTAGGAACCCAATTCCTATTGTGGACCATTTCCCTTCAAATTTCAGGAAGTTAGTGGTTTGATTTATATATTCAATAAATGCCTGCAGATCAACCACGCTCCCTTCCCATAAGCAAAAAAATATCATCCACGAATCTTTTATAGTATTTGATTTTACTTCGATATTCTGTGTCCAGTATATACACTTTCTCCCATTGAGCCATGACCAAATTTGCATACAAATTCGTACAAGGTGTTCCCATGGCAACCCCCTTTTTTGTAAATAGTACTCTTTGCCATATAAAAAGCCATTGTTTTCAAATACTAGCTCCAACAATGATAAACATCTCATTCTAATCAAGCTAGTCATATTGCTTGTGCATAACAATTGCCTTAACAATTCAAGGCCTTCCTGATTAGGTATCATTGTAAATAGGGATTTCACATCTAAAGTTACAAGCCATACATTTGATAAATCCATCATGTCATGTGTATAATCAGACATTCTCTTAAGAAATTCTTGAATGTCCCTAGTTATTGTATTAATAATCTGTATTATTCCCTTAAGCTGTTTTTCTATATATATATCAAAAGTGGCTCTGTTAGTCAACCTTTACTAGAGACTATATGTCTCATCTTGAGGTTATGTATGTCTTTGTGAATTTTTGGTAGACCTCTAAAAATGGGTATGGTAGGTGACTCAACTAGAAAATACTTATATAGCTCATGATCAATTACTTCACACATCAGTAAATCATATAAGTTGCTATGCATATTACTAATTATTCTACTTAATTGTGCACCATTTATTAACTGACAGGTGTCATCATTTAGCATTGATCGAATCACATTTTCATAGTAGCATTTGTCAAGAACTGCAATAGCTCCACCTTTGTCTGCTGGTCTTATAACTACCTGATCATTATTACTCAGACTAGCCAATGCTTCATGTTCATTTTTATCTAAGTTAAAAAAGTTGTGTGAGTTATTGTATTTCATTTCATTACACATCTGTGTGAAATCTCTTTCACATGTCTGTTCAAATGCTTCTAGTAGTGGATGCATGTTGGGTGTAAACACACTTGGTTTTTTAAACAAAAACTGTCTATTTGTATTATCTTCTTTATACAGCATTTCTAAAGCCACATTTCTTACAAACATTTTCGTTTCAAGAATAAAGTCAGTAACATCAGTTCCTTTAGATGGTATAAAGGATAGCCCTCTATTTAAAAGTGACTTCTCTGAGTCTTTCAGTTCATATTTAGACAAATTAACAATTAGCTCTGGGTCACTTGCCTTTGTATCTTGTTCTGCAACATTGTATGTTCTTCTGATACCTTCTGTTTTCTGCTGCCTCTGTTTGGTGTCCATTTTATCTGGTCTCGAATTGGTAAAGGGAATTGGTGAAAAACCAATTAAAAGGCAGGTTCCGTTGCCCTTTGTTTTCTTCTAACATCTCTTGTTGTACAGGACAAGCCAGTCAAATTAATGACATTCAATCGCTCGTTTTCTACATCTCCATTATCAGTCACTTGATTCTCCAGCATCAGGGACCCCTCTCTTATAACATGGTTGCTCGAGCTGGATGCTTGTATAGTATCCGTCCCATTAAAACATTAGTTATATATTCAGGAAAAGCATCAGATAACATATTAATATATATTTTAATATATGGAACATATATACATATATATATATATATATATATATATATATATATATATATATATATATACATATATATATATATATATATATATATATATATATATATATATATATTATTGTATTTGTATATATTTTTATTATTTTTAACATTTATATATTTTTATATGCATTATGAATGTAATAAATGTATTTCTGTAAGTCATTAAATGTAGTAAGAGAACTGCATTTTTGATGAAATACTACCATCTAGTGGAGAAATTTGGTATGTATTCAATTAATTGGGTTTAAAAACTTTTTGGCGCCTTTTTCTATATTTAAATTATGAGAAATGTTATTTAATATGTCTGATGAAGGGTTTGTGGATAAACCCGAAAGCGTTTACATACTATAGAGCTGATTACTAATTGTTTTAATAAAAGGTCTGAATTTGTAGAGTTGTGGGGATACCGGGCATATTTTTTCTTGGATATACAATTTTTCTAAATATCTCAACAACCAAGTAACACAGACACAACTTCTTAACCTCATATGAAAGCTCTCAGCTAGATGAATAAATGCTGCTCACAGCATGTGTGTAACTTTCATGGTTGCTGAGCTATTATAAGTTGTTTACAAAATATTTCAAATGTAATAGTTACTGTGTGTTTACTGTGACTTATTAAATTCAGTTCAAGACCTAAAACTTAAAGAATAATACCACCATAAAAATAGCTTGTGCTGAACAGTTTGCCATTTATACTTCTTTTATAACCCCTATGATTCTGGAGTTAAGAACATTTGTTTGAAATGTGAGGAGATAATTTGATTCTGTCAAAAGGCTTAGGCTCTGCTCATTGGAAGTTACAGTGCAAACTTCCTGAGCACCATTTTGTATTTCCTCTTGCACAACCTTTCTCTGCAACTCTGCTATTCTGCGAAGTTTTAAATTAACCATTTCTCCTGGAATAGTCTTAATATGGCACTGAATCAGGTTTGATCTACCAGATGTTACTGAAAAAAGAGTGCCTTATTTCTTAACAAAAATTCTCTTATCTTTTCTTTTTGCATGTTAGATGGAGTGTTATATACCTGCTCTGCATGTACAATGGTCAGTTTTCATTCTCTACTGATTCCATCAGTGACTGCCATTAAACTAACTACAGAAATATCTTTCCATGTGTTCCTCTAGGGTAGGCATCTTACTTTCAGATTGTATTGTAACTTGATCTAATCTTCCATCTCATTTTAAATATGGTTTTCTTTTCTTCCTACTTTTCTCTGGTAGTACCTAACAGTCCACAAGAGTGTCTACCAAATGATACCTCAAAAAAGTACTGAACACATTGAGGATCATCATACTTTTTTAATTTCAGACAGGTTGTATGTTTTAGACTATTCACATGTATACCATCTTCCTCAATAACTTTATTCAGCATGAATTTTAATATTGGTTAAAATGCTCCAGTACGTGGTCAGGTGGTGGCACAATGAGGTTTTAATGACTTAACCTTAAAACACTGACACAATTGATGTTTTGCTGGACATAAAGGAAGTTTCTTGGACAGTGAGCATTTCCTTATGCAGCTGTGCTTTTGAAAATACTTAGACTCACTGGTTATATATTTTAGCATTACTCTTACATTGTGGATAACCTCAGTGTACATAGTAGCATTGTCCAAAATAAACAAGATGTTTTGAAACTCATTGCTGTACTTTATCAATGACTCACCAATATCAACAGCAACATGTTCAAATGGCATCTCTATGACATCTATTGTAATCAAAGGCTGTTTAAATCCTACATGATGGACAGGCTTTTGGCATTCAGGGAATCCCGCACACACATTTCCAACTTCTTTCATTATTCCAGAGCAGTAAAACCTTACTAGGATCCTTGAGTTTTTTTTGTCCGTTCCTAGGTACCCTCTTACTATATGACTATGTGATAGCCTCAATAGTAAGTTGCTTTATGACATCATCTCCATCTTTACTTGACCTCTGCAGTAAACCAACCTGAAGTATAGATAAGAAGTGAGGATATTTTGCTCACCTTCTTCCACTACAACTCTAGCGATACTTTCCCTCACACTGCATAAGCAGTCATCTTCTCATCGTGCCTCTTTAAAGATAGTCTAGCTATACTGAAAGTCTGGCAACAGTGATCTTTCCTCAGGGTCAGAAAGTTGTGAGGCAAAAGACACTCCCTCCTCTCCTAGCAAAACCGACTCTGGGGTCTTACTGTCCAAATATTCTCCTATGAAAGACAACTCATACCAAAATACTTTATTGTCAGCTGCTCTCTCTATTTATTTTTTTGTACTTTTCCTTTATAAACCAGATGCAAGGTTATCTTGCCATTCAATACACAGTGCAATCTTCAGATCATATCTTTCTGTAATTTGGTATCCATCTGTCTCGGTGTAACTAGACACCATCTGAATTTCTTATTCTTCTCTGTGTTGTTCTGCCTTGCAAATAATTTATCTTCACTTTTATATTTTCCAAACTTTCAGATACCTGTTGCCTAGAACCTTCCCTTATTTGAGGTTTATGTCTTACACTAACAGATATGGGTTAAAACCCTGAACAATTATGGTTTCTTCCTCATTAAGTATCCTGGTTAAATCTCTTTTATTGTAATAGTTTTCCTTCTAGACACTCTCTTACTGCTTAAAATTCTCTATTGCTGAGACTTTCTGTTTAACAGAAATATTACAATTGTAGTGAAGTTGTATATTTTTCATACTTAATAACATCATACACTTGGCATAAACAGTTTGAGAATCACTCCCGTTCAGTTCTTCTAGTCATTTTTTCTATGTTCTGTAAAATATTTATGTAACAATTTCATACTGCATTATTTCAGTGTACATCTCTCATCTTTCTACAGATTCTGCATTTGCAAGCTGCTCTGCCTTAAGGCTTTGCTTATGATATATATTTAAGGGTGTAGATTATTCCAGTCTCTCTCTATCCTTAGCCATTTTTTAACATTTATAGATTTCTAACACTGTGCTTTGATCTTTGTTAGTCATACAGTCTTGTGAACATGTGAGGTGGTTGTTCTTCTCCCTTTCCAAGGTTAGACAGAGTTGAATCTGCGTGCACTCTTGTTGGTTGACATCATACCAATTAGATATGTAAAAAATCAGTACGACTACCACGGCTCATAGCATAAACTTTTAATGAGGCAATAAAACTGTAAAAAAGAGATAAGAAGATCTTCTTCTGTCTTCACAATCTTTAAATTTACCAAGTACTATTTTGGAAACTTCACCAGTAGGGTGAAATACTTTTTTTTTTTTTTTTTTGCTTTTGTTTACCAGGTTTTTCCAACTAGGTTTGGTCAAAAAAAACTTTTTCAGCAGAGACTGAGGAAGAAAATCTCTAATAAACTGAGAGTCAAAACAATATGACAAAGTGTTTACACTAATGTACACAGCATTAATAAAAAATAGAATTATGTATTCAACAGATTGGCTTAAACATTATGGTAATAATGGAGACTTGGGACACTGAGCATTAACTGTTTGATTGTTTCACTAAATATAGTTTGAAAAGACCAGAAATAAAAGGGGGTGGAATTATGGAATTAATTAATTCAATTATCACAAGCACTTTGAAAAATGAAGATGAAATTATGACTGTCATTTAAAAAATGGTCTAGCAGGAGGTGATTGTAGAATCCTTGTAGCATATAGAAGACCTAAAATGAATGCATCACAGTGTGAGTCATTCCTAAAAAAACGAGTAAGTTATACTGATAAAAGGCCAAGCATTATTACAGGTGATTTTAACTATCCTAAGATTAACTGGAAAAATAATAGACCTAGTACTTATATGAAGTCATATTTTCAGGACAAGGTGAGTGAGTTTAATTTTAGTCAAAAGTAAATTGTACAAGAGGTCCAACTATACCTCATCTTGTACTAACCAATATAGGTAATATAATAAAAAAATATATAAGGTCTGTATCCAATATGAACCTCAGATCATGAAAGTGTATCATTTGAATTTGTTAATACTCACAAAACAAATCTGATACATTAGCATGCTACTACCTTAAACCATTAGAAACAAAGGGAATTCATTGCACATTAAGTAAGGAAATTGATAAATTGATATAGCTTTCATTTAGAAGCAGTAAAGGATTGTGGTTGGGATAGTTTAAAAATATCTGTCATATAGAACTCAACAAAATAAGAATATTAAAACTAAGGGATGAGATAATGGGAAACTATGGTAGATAATATCTTTAATAAAATAAGAAAGAAAAATGTTTATGTACTATTTACAAAAGGCACTGTATTAAACAGAATAAAAAATTCAACATTATTAATAAAACATTAAAATTCTTAAATGTTAATAAAAGGAATTATGGCAATGTTCTAATGAATCTGACAGATAATAGGAAGCAATCTAAAATATGTGAAAGTTAAAAATAGCAGAAGGGATAAAATGGGACCCTTTAAAGAGGTTAGGGGTTGATATAATGGTTAAGGTGTTTACCTAAAAGATACAATGTAGAGAGTATAATTCACATCTTTGAAAGGGAAATTGGCTAGGCTTAAAATGGTCTATATGGGCAGCTATCCTAGTACTTACATATGAACATTATGAGGTTGGGGTTGGCGTGATGGCTAAACTGTTTACTTTACAGATGCAAGGTACCAGGTTTGATTCTCACATCTGGAAGCCTGGTTAGGTTTAGAAAAGCCACTAGGGTTATTACATTGTAATCACCAATGAATCTGGGCTTATTTTGGAAAAGAAGTATATGACAGAAATGTTTATTAATTACTTTTCAGAGATAACTTGAAAAACATGTTTACAGTTAACTCACCCATTACATCTCCCAAGATCATACTTAAAATAGCATGGATTTTTGAGCTGGTAGGAGCACTTCTACTGCACAGTGAGCACTCACTGAAAACAAAACCCTGACTATGGACAAAGGCTTTCTCACTACAGTTGCCTTTACTGATTTCACCAGAGCTTTCAGTCTGGTTGACCATAACATTCTTTTAGATCATGTAACTGAAAATGGAATTAGCCCAAATACAGCTCCCTGGTTTAAACATTACCTTTACAACTGGTACTTCTCTGTGCAGCTTCAAAATACCTTCTCTTCTTCCACCCCTCTCCGTAAATGAGTCTGTCAAGTTCCATTCTGGCTCCTATTCTTTTTCAATGTTCATTAATAAACGTCCGCTTGCCCTCCATCACCTCTCTCTCTGTATTACTTTATGATGATGATCTGGTCTTATTTTATGCAGATCTGGCCTTCTCTGCCATAGAGCAACAACTAAAAACTGACTTCCTTTCTCTTATCAAAAGGCTTAATAACAAAATTCTAATTCTGAACAGCTCCAAAATAAAAACAATGCTGTTTGGTACCTCCCCTAAATAACATAACAACTCTCAATCACTTCTTATCCATCAGCATCTCAACAGCCCCACTGATTAATTCATCTCCTTCAAATACCAAGTATGGGAGAATTAAATTTCCATCTATTTTGATCCTATAAAATTTCCCACTTTCTCTGCAGGCCAACCAGGAATACCACAGGCAAAGGCATTCTACTAGCACAGCTTGAATATGTACTTCTACTGGTTGCAGTAGTATCCAAGAAAAAGCCCTCCTCCATCCAAACTATGAGTAAGCAGTTTCATTACCATCTTACTTAGAAATGAGCATCATTTTATCACATTAAATAAAGCCATTTGGCTACCTTCCAACAATGTGCCAACCTACTTCTTGGAACCCAACTGATCAAGCCCCTCAAAGAACACTGTTGTCCTTCCCTTGCCACAACCCTATTCAGGTGTCTCCCTCCCCCATTTACACCCTATTCAGGTGCCTCTCTCCCCCAGTTACACATTATTCAGGTTTCTCCCTCCCCCCAGTTACAGTATAAGAAGGCTTAACTACTCTGGTCCACTTCTTAAAGATCGCAGAAGCAGCCTTCATTGAATGAACTGTGCTTTCTCCATTCTAGGCCACAAATTTTAGGAATCCCTCCCTACTAATCTTAAAGACCTTATCCTGTACCCCTCATTCCACACTCAGTTTAAAGATCATCTCAAATCTGAATCATTAGCAAATGCTTTCTCTCTGGACATATCACCTTGTCCCCACTCTCCCCTTCACCACTCAGACACCTTTGTCTTCCTCACGTTATTTCCCTACACTAATATGTGATGTCTCTTCCACATTTGTGTATATTTTATATAGTTAATTTATGTGTGTCCTTACTTTAGTTCTGCTTTTACACTTTGTGCTCCATTCCTTCAGTATTTCACTCTCTTACCTCCTTCCTCTAACCATTCTTTCATAGTGTCCCTTATACTCTGTGCTTCATTATGATTACATTGATTGATTCATTGCTATCTTCACATAACATTTTGTTTGTGTTCATAATACTTCTTCTCAACTTGCTTGTCTATTGTCATTTATATTTGTCCATTTGGAACAGTGCTTTACACTGGTTATCAAAATGAATAAATAAATAAGTAATTGTAATATGAAAACTGACAGAATGACCACCATTACATCCATTACATTGAAACACTGGGAAGTGTGCCTCATGATATCAGAAGTAGTTCATTGGACCTGATATCTGTCAGGTGAATTCATAAGCATGCTGGCTAAAAACCTGACAGGTCCATTGACTGGAATGTTTAATAGTATGTTAAAAGCTGGATTTGTTCCCAAACTCTTGAAAATTTCACATATTGAATCCATACACAAGGGTGGAGATAAAGATGATAAAAAAAATTATAGATCCATAAGACTTATTTTTGTTGTCAGTAAATGCATGGAAAGATGCATATTAAGACTGCTTAGAAAGAGTAACATTTATGGGAATAATTTAGATAATAATTAACATTGGTTCATGAAGAGAAAATCTTGATGTATTAAATCTAGTTTTAAGAAAACATGTCTGCCTTAAGGGACCATGGGAAAACACTACAGTTCTATACATGGATGCATCAAAAGCTTTTGACAGTTTGAGTCATGATTATAATATGATTTGAAAGACCAGAAGTAAACACATACATGACAACATGGATATCTAATTGGATAACTAAAAGTCAACAGAGAATTGTATTGCAAGTTGCATATTTCAGCCATAAAACAGCCCCCCTCTCCCGGGGGTCCACAGGCATCCATGACAGGCATCCATGTTTGGACCTATATTTTTCAACATGTTATTTTTAGTAATGCCTCTAGCTAAAAGATTTAGTTAAATGAAATATACAGACAATTGTAAGGCAAGAACACAAATTGACTGAACTGAAGCTGTATATGTGTAAGTTGTTACTTATCTACGTTAGAAGAAAGGGCCACATAAGTAGGCAATCAATTTAGCTATAACAAATGTAAGGTAGTATTTTTTTTATTTTGAAATAATGTTGAATATGAAATTAAAATAGCCAGCATTAAAATGGAAAGACTAGACAATATGAAGGACTTAGGGACAATTGTTGGCAGTGGTTTAAATTTCCAACACTATGTTCTTTAGATTAAAGCTAAAGCACTTAGACAGATAAGTCTGATGCTGAATACAGTTGAACAAGAAATTGTAAAGCAGCTAAGGCTGCATTCATCTCCATGGTAAGACCAATTCTTGAGTAGAATTTGATCTTCTGTAGTTTATTAGTGACTGAAATAGGAAAACTTGAGATTGTGCAAAGGCATTATACCAAAAGAACAACAATTAGTTTCACCTTACAAAAAAGAATAATATATCTAGGTTTATACTTAGTTTTTATGGAAGTGTTACTGTCACTGTAATGGCTGAAAATTGAAATATTAATTGAGTTAATGGCTATGGAAGAAATTCTTTAGAAGTTAAGCTTGAGAAAAGATCAGGCTGCCACAGAAGCAGTCTGATGACAATACAAAAATGATAAAATTAAAAGTTACATAGGTAAATGGTAGTTTGTGGAAAAGTAAAATTGTATTTATGGCATCAATCTTAATTTCTATATGGATCTATATGGCTATATAGGAGATTGGAGTTGCTCAACGAGGATGTATTTTAGTTTCTACATGACTGCCAGTTGAACATGAAGTCCCCTCAACAGAACAGGGTGAAATAAGATGGAAACCTAAGTGGTCAATCTGAATATGGTTAAACTATAGTGTTAGACTCTATGGAACTTTGCAAGGACAGGCAGGAATCAAGTTAATGGGTTTCATGAAAACCAAGGTAGTGCATGAATACAATTTACTAAATCATTAACAGGGGCTATGAAAGTATCTAGTTTTCCATTGTTTGTTCCAGAGAGTTACTGAGATAAACCCAGTATGATTTTGGAGTATTTTGTATCAACATGTAAGAAGGAACAGATGCTGCGGTAGGTGAAAATGCCAAGAAGCATTTTTATGGTAGGGGATTGAATGGGGTATGTGGATCATGATTATTCAGAGAAATTTTTCAACAGAGGCTGAAGTTAGTAGATATTATTAAAGTTTATAAGATGGCTCCCTATTGAAATGTTAGCTCCTGTAATGTCATGTGCTGACGGAACAAAACAAACAAAAAAAGATTGAAAATTAAGGAGAAGCGTGAATCTTGAAAATCACTCTTCTCTTTTAAATTTCTTGTTTGCATTGGCCAATCCACCCTGCCCCACCCGATGGGGTGGGATGCCTCCCATACCCCCAAACTTAAATTTACCAGCTCTGAGATTGCCATACCTGGCGGAAAAGAGAATATTTCAGGAAATTGCCATCTCAGACTGGATTTATGTAAGTCTTTTTATTCGACCATTCAGTCTCCATGTTTTGGAACTCAGTCTAGTGGGTTTCAACATTTCAAATGGTTACTGTGTAGCAGATGTAATACAAAATAAAGACTGACTTTTTCCAACTATACTGAACATTTATTTGCTAGAAGGTCTTCTGACATTTACTTGTACTGAAGATTCAATGGCCAAGCTAAAAGAATTGCCGCAACAACCTTATGAACAGAAAATAACTGATTATAAGACTTAGTGAATTTGTGCGTCTTTTCCAGTTTGGTGAAGCTGGAGGAGGAGTGGGGGGAACGTCAAGATCCAAATGGGAAAGAAAGAATGTTTTTTGTTAAGGCTTCTGCACTGAGATGCAATGATATATTTCACTAAATTCACTGATTAAACTTTTTGCATATATACATGTTTGTTTCAAATTAAACACAAAGAGCGGGCACAATGAGAAAGTAGTGATTTTCTAGTGGTTGAATATTGTCAAGTAAATTTAGGCAACTCACTAGAATTATTTGTACTGAGCAATGTACTACGTTGAAAAGAGGGGAAACATTTGTTGGCTATGTTCACAAATATTGTGACATCTGATTTACTATTGAAAGTTATTTAGTTGTGTTTTTGTTTGTCTGTTTGTTTTTCTTTTGTTTTTTGTAGAGAAAGAGTTTAACCAATGGGCACTCCTAGCTCAATGTTGCAAATAAGAACCTTTCAATTACTTTATCTATAGACTTTTAAGGTAACTTCATATTTTTATTATTTTAAGGGTAGATGCATCTCCAGTGAGGCAAATGAATAAAGGTAGACATAGCTCCTTTCGTGAATGAGGAAAACTTAATCCATTTGTAATAATCTACAAATATAAAGTAAAGCATAGCTAGATTGTTGAGATTGTATTGAAAACCTGTGTTCACAAGTGTGGTTAGGAGTGTTACAAATGAAAACTCAAAAGTATGTGGCATTTAACAACACAGGGTGCTCAGTGGGTGAGATTGAACAGGCCTATAATGATGTGCTTGCCCACAGGGATGACTCCTGCAAGACCACTCTTTTCTGTTCTTTTCAGAACAGAACTATGAGGCCAACAAGCCACAAACCATTCCCCTCCAAAAAACACATTCCGATACTCCCACCTGCATCCATAAACAACTGCTGTTCCTCCTGCCCAACCCAATCCATCTGCCAGAAAGAGACACCATTAAACCACTCCAAAAAGGATTACCAAAGTGCCAAATCAGCCCATACCAATTTGTTAAGCCTTACCCAATGATGCTTGCTCTTCCCTCTTTTTAACAAAAAGGCCACTGACATAAAAAAGGTATGCCCTGGATGAACTGCCCAACATGCAAAATTCGGAATCACCAACAGCTCCACAACCTCCTGAATCCACACCTTCTCCTTGAAAACCACCCAATAAATCTTCCCCTTCAATCAGACTATCTTGTCAGCCAACAAGTAAAACAATCCCTGTTCAGCATCCACCAACAATCCTAAAAAATCCAATGCCTTTGATGAACCTTCCAACTTCGGCCTAGCCAACTGGACCCCCAACTCCTCACACATATTCCTAAAAACTCTTGTAAGCCTTCAAATGCTCCCTCAGACCCCTCACCTACTATCAATAAATCATCCAAATAATGCACTGCCCTCTGCCTATCAACCTGCTGCTGCCAAACCCAATGCAGTACTGGGCTAAATTTCTCAAAAGTAGCACAAGACACCAAATATCCCATTAGCATTGCTTTATCAAAGTAAAACTTGTTCCCTGCTACCATGCCTAATAATGGCTACTTCTCCTCCTCCCATACTGGCAAAAGTTGAAAGGTAGATTTAATGCCCACTTTCACTAACCACGGATCTTTAAACCCCTAAATAATCTTCACAGTGTCATACAGAGATTCATAGCTGACCTTCGCATCCTCAACTGAAATGAAATCATTAACAGAGCTCCCTTCTGGGTATGACAAATAGTGAATAAGCCTAAACTCACTGGCCACCTTCTTAGGAACCAAACCCAACAGCAAAACCTTAAAACTCTCAAAGGGAGGTTTATCAAAAGGCCCCAACAACCTGCCCACCTGCCTTTCCATTGGTACTGAACACTCTAATACATATTCACCCATACAGAGTGCAAATTCCTACAAACTACCCCATCCACAGCTTCCCTTGATTTAATAGAAACTCCCTGACAAAAACCCTTATTTATCTCATCCTTAAGAGAAGAATCAGGAAATTGCTAGAGCATACACTGCAATACCTCCCCCTTAATGGGAGAATGAGACCCCTGGAGGTGCAATTATCTCCAAAAAAAACACCACTCCTAATAACCCTCAAAATTAACCCTAGCTTGGAAAGTATGAAACCCCTTGAAAGAGGAAGGGAAAACACCCACATCAGTTGAAAACAAAGCTGGAGTCACCAAATCTGCCTCCTACTGATCACATTGCACCAGGTGGCTCCTCATACACTTTGAACAAGCATGCAACAACATACACCCTACCCTTGAGCAATGCCCTGCTTTAAAAGCCCAACACACTCCCCCTTTCTCCCACTGCCATTTCCTCTCTGCTAGCCATCCCAAAATTATCTATCATAGTAGCTAGTCATATGTCTGGATGTCTCACCTCCCAGCGGAGAGAGTGATCAACTGCTTTCCACTTCCAAAACATCTGGTCATACAATGACCAAGCAGCCCCTGGCAGCAAATGCTGAGCCTCCTAAATCATCACAAAATAAGTGAAAAGTGGCAAAGCCAAAGAAGTATCCTCCTACAGCCATACTGCCATATAGTACACAAAGCCTACCATCCAATTATCCCAGACACTAGGTCATAACCTGCCTACTCTCCTCCTCCCCAGTGCCACTAATGCCAAAAGATCCTTGCCATTCACTGTCTCACCCCTTCTGAATCAAGTAATTTAAAGACATCAGCATACTCTCCTTTCCAAATCTTCTCCTTAACTGAGGATAAAATTTGAGGGGTCAGAAAAACTGTCCTAGCTATTTGCTAACCAATCACCCAGCCATATGCCAAAATCTGACCCAACTTCAGAAAGTGATCCTATTTCCCCCAAGTGATGACTCCATGCTACCCACTAACACCCCTGTCTACCCTCCCCATTGCTTGCTCCACCCTGCCCCATCTCATAACTTTGCAGCATATATCCTACAGCACCTCCTGCTTCCTCCAACCCCTGACAGACTTCATCCCCAGCAATCCCACAATCATTACCCACACATTCAAGACCTACCCTACCTAATACTACTCCCAACAGAGTATCATTACCTGTCGTTCCATCCTGAGCCACTCCAGGAGCCAGAGAAACCACAGCAATCACATCTCTCGACTGGTGTGTCTCCTTGATATGAGCTGCCAATCTGGTCTTCAGAGCCAGATGACAACCTCGCAAATAACCCCTTACTACCTCACACTGCATTGAACTCCATACCTCTCAACTGTACAGATTTCTGCACAATGTCCAGACCTTTGGCCCATATTTTTAATCTGTTTCTCATAACATTGTTGTTTTCTGTCAAATCACTGGCAAATCATGGAGGATTAAGGTTAGACAATGATGACAGACATTTGAATGTTCAAACCTCATACCCTTACAAATCTTCCTGCTAATGCAAAACCTGTTATTCTATCAGTTTCCTAAGTTTATAAGACCAATATTTAAAAATATCTTTATCCTTGTTCCTTTGCCCATCCATTACTGGCTATTCCAGACTGCTTACTCTAAGAGGTTAAGAGGCACTATGAATAAGGCCAGATCCAAACTTACCACAACATGCATGTGACAGTGTTGGTAAAATAAGAAACAAAGCACACTCTTACAGGATCTGCTTCAGTACTTCAGTGACTCAATATAGTCGAATAAGATAGAAACCAAATTTTTTTTATATATTTAATATTCACGACTAACATGGCTGGACCCAAATTACCACAACATGCCCAACTAACAATAACTATAGCCCTTCTTAAAGGAAAGTTGCCCTCTGCAGCTTCTGCAGAAAGCCTGCCATGCTCTCCCTTTCCCAACAATGGTTCAAACTACAATCGTGCATGCTCAGCAAGCAACCATTATGGGTGTATCACAGCCCACAAATGACATGGGAGGATACCATAAGTCCCTCCAAACCACGGCCTCTCCATGGTAACACAACACTGGAAAGGGGGACCAAGTGACTAAATCACCACCATCATGAATGATAAATACTAAAGAGATGACACAGCAAACAATGAATGTGCAGCAATGAACACAAATACCAAAATGACTGTAACAATGCTCGCAACAGCCACACTACTCGAGAAAGTCTTTCAACTCCTTAATGACTGTACAATAAATTAAAGAACAGTTAACCAAAGTGGCTAAAGCCCCTAATCACTCAAAAGAAGACTACAAGAGAAATGATAGCCGAAACAAACAAGGCGCTTTCCCCACACCCTCCAAGCCATTCAATACCATGCCAAACTGAACTATTAAGGAAAGAACAGACAGAAGAAAAAAAAATCGCAAAGACTATATACCCATGACTGCCTCCTCACTGCCACCATTACTAACCCAAGGCCTGCCTGTTAAATTCAGTACCTATGTCCAGGACATAAAACTTGCATTAACAAGTCCATACCAAAATGCAATTCCTCCTAATAGTTACACTTCTATAAAATGCCTAAGTCCTACCCTACATCTACCTCATTTCCTCTACAGTCCCCTCACAAATTAACCCTTCCCTTCCCAACTAAACAAGCCTTTCTCTATTCCGTAACCTTAAATCCCTTCACTAAAAATACCCCCACTCCATTTAACTCTTTATATCCTTGCCAAAGATATCCCTGGAAAAATTGGTTTGTTCCTAAACCTCATTTATGAATGTGTGAACACTTTACACATATTTTATAAATGTGTGAACATTGTGATACAGTAATGTGATCAATAAATAATTGGTCTAAACAAGTATGTATATTATAAATCACAAAAACAGTTGCTAAAAAATGAACCACTATATCCCAGTAATTCCACTTCTCCAGATTTCTTTAGTTGAATCCATTTATTCAGCAAATCCAAGTCTGAATAAGCAGCAGCAAACTTGATACAAAATCCAATAAAAACAGCAACAAATTGATACAGTTCAAATGTAGATAAAATAGCAACATTTTGTAACACGAAAACAGCAACACTGTAACCTTGTAGCGTCTCGGCCAAATAGCCTTTACAAAGTAACTAAACTACACATGACATGCACTTTTATATTATAAGCATTAATTAATCAATTACATACTTATCTAAAAACACATCAATTTCATTAACTAATTTATATGCTAAACTCCTACTTTTAACTATCAAACACATAAATTCTTACATCACTAAATAAAACTTTTCCAATTGCATTCCCTGCTAAGTCCTGTGGGTTGCAGTGTATTATATTTAAGAACTATAATAGATTCCTTCTTTCTTAAGATACTTCCTCCTATTCTCACTAATATATTTAGAATTAATTTGTTCTAAAACAGTAACTTTAAATTTTAAAGGTACCTCTCCATGTTTTTTATCAAAACGTTCTGCCAAACGAGCTATTTTAGGATTTTTCATATCTCTGACACGTTCTTTAATTCTTTCAGCCAGACTTCTTTTGGTTTCTCCTACGTAAAATTTATTACACTCACATTTTATAGTATAAATTACCCCCACACTTTTACATGTGTTACATCCTTTTGTTTCAAACTTTTTACCATTTATTTCTTCAAAAGTATTAGTTATGTAATGACAAATAGAACATTTACCATAGGCTTTAAATATGTATATTAGTTAATGTATTATTATTTGATTACATGCCCTTAAGAGGAGAGTTTAGTAAGAAATTATGCTTTACGGTGTATTAGCTCCCACTCATAAAACAGGTAACAGGGTGACATATGGCGATTTTTATTCCATAGAACAGGTAAAATATTTGACTTATGAGAAGACTAGTTTTGAATTTTGATATTATTTGATTCAAGATTGTGTGTATTATGCTTCACGTTTACTGAGGTATATCAAGGTCAATAAAGCATTAAAAAAAAAAACAAAATAAAGCAGAGCATATTCAAGGAGGTATGCCAGAATCAGGTGATCCATTTGATTCCTTATAGGGATGGATCTGAAATGATGGCCAAACGCATCACTATTTTTCAATATAAAAAACTTTCAGTTTTCTCAGTTGGTCAACCTATATGTAGTCTTTAGATATAACTTGTTCAAGTCAAGATACTCACACAGGAGCACTGAAGACAACATTCCTGATCTGGATAAAGGAGAAACTTAGTTGGATGTTTGGAGATGAAAACATTTTTATTTGAGAAAATGCTTATAATATCTGCACTAGTAAGCATCTTCATAATTGCCCTGGTCCCCTTCAAAACATTGAATCTCCACAATATCGAATCTGAATTCATTGAGATGACTTCACTGAATCTTCATTATACTAAACTTCTGGAACAACAAACACTAATCCTGGGAAAAGAACCAATTGACCACCATGGTGAACCTTGCTCTTTCTCCACTGTAGTGTGATCTCGGAGTTGATATATTTAGTTGGGGGGGGGGGTGTGGGCTGTGAAGTCCCCCACTTGGAGGGTTTTTTGTTTTGCTGTTTGTTGTTTTGTCCTGATAGTCGAGTGGTTCATTTCCCAGACTTAATTTGTGTTGTTCTGGGAGTTCGATATAATGAAAATTTGGCAGTCATCTTGATGAATCAAATGTTTTCAATTTCAGCACCTACACTGGGATCAAATAGTTATTGTTTCCATATACAGATAAATGAAGGAATGATTAAATAGCTGTAAAAAGCATGCAGTAGAACTCAAATCTGTTTTTTTTATTCCACATATCCTGTATCTACAGATTGTCATATCAAACAAGCAAACAACTACTGATTTTGCAAACAGGCAAATAAAACCATGATTAACTGTTTAACAAAGAAACTGGAGAGATAAGCTTATAATAAGACAGTGCATAAGACAGAATAAAACATAATGCAAGTACCTTAAATAAATGAACTCATTACAGTCAGAATACCCTTTAAAAGGCTGGAAGTTATCATAAGCTCTGAGTCTCATAAAATACTTAAGAATATGAATTGTCTCCAAAGCTGCTTTATAGTCCCAAGCTGACTAAGAGAGACTGCTTAAAACATCTCTGTTACATTAATGTGCTGTACCCTATCTTGCAATTTAAGGGTCCCTTTTCAGTCAAACTCTCAGTAAATCACAGCAATGAAGCAAAGCGTAATTTGTAACTTCTACACAGAGCTTAATAGATACTTGGTTTTAGCTCATAATACATATTTTTTCCCTAAAACATACATATATCAGTCCTAATTAGCACTGGATTAGTATTCCTGTCACATTTAGTCACCTCAGTTAAGCACAGAGTGATGACATCAAAGAAAGAAATGCCAGAGGGCTTCCTTTGAGGAAACTGTATTGGCACACTGAATTTTATTAACTACAGACACGTATACCATAAATCAGTTTCAACTGTATAACATACAGTGAAATCTGAACATTGCAGTTTAAAGAAAAAGGAGTGAAAGTCCAATTTTTTTGACATCCAAAACTATATGAACAAAATAAGTTCAGCAAATTTGACATACTTTTTTGTTATAATACTGCTTTAGAATAGATGGGTGTGATGTTTTTAAAATAACCTTGAACACAATACTATCACATCATAATATTACTGTTACTCCATCTACCTACAAAAATGGCAAATCAACACTTGCCAAACCAAAATTATCTGAAATACTTCAATTTTATTGACATGCTTAAATGATTAAATCAATTTGTAAAGTAATAAAATAAAAATTAAACCAAAGAAAATATAGTACTCAAAGGACATTTAAGAAACATTTATGGGAAATGTAAATCTGTTTTACTAGGGCATTGTTATGAGCTTCCTTTAAATGGCAGGCATTTTGTG
Organism: Protopterus annectens; assembly: GCF_019279795.1. Taxonomy (NCBI): domain Eukaryota; kingdom Metazoa; phylum Chordata; order Ceratodontiformes; family Protopteridae; genus Protopterus; species Protopterus annectens. The sequence goes on from NC_056742.1 coordinate 231,699,750, forward strand.
AACTCATAAAGGAGGAAAATGGGGAGCCCTCTTTAAGTTGCCATGGTACTCAATTCCAAAGGTATGGAGCTTGATAATGAAATAAACAAACACCAGACATTTCAGGTCATAACCTAGGAAATAGTAGCAGCTGCAAGGTGAAATAGTGAAGAGCTTTTGGCTGATATTAAGGATCAGCTAAGTTCTTCATTTAAGAGGGATTTAAAGTATCTACAGATATTAAAACCAACAAGAAAATATTTGAAATTAATGAAAAAAATAAGCAGGAAGTAATTGGTGCAAAATGGGCACAGTAGCTAGATGGTGGGGCATCTATAAACAAACACACTAATAATATACAAATATGTGCATACCAGTAAATTACATAATATATAGCAAAAATATATCCCATAATGCTGCACACTGCACTACCAAGATGTGTAAAGCACATGCATATCAACTGTTCATCTCTGTAGAAGCCAAGCATACATTTCTCGTAAAGAAATGAAATAGTATAACAACTTTATCAGAATAATATGCCATAACCTTAAAATACAGAATGTACTGAGCTGGTGATTCTAGGTACAAAAACACATAAACAACATTATGAAAACATGACCAGCAGCAAAACAATAGTATAAACAGACACAAACCAAAAAAAACAAACATTCAGCCAGTGGAAGAAAACAAAATAATCTGGGCAGCACAAAATGAAATTTAGTAAGCATGTTCATTCTTTAATTTGTATCAAACACTTCTTCAGACTCATGAGACATAAAAAAATCAAACATTTAAATAACAATTCACTATGATCACATACTCTGCCAGGAGTTGCACTAGCATGCCCACAAACAGATGCACTGCTGCTACCTGAATGTGATTGATGGCTGCTGAATGAGCTCCCTTTACAAGAATGTCTAGGACCATGACCCCCATGGCCTGCCCCATCTGGGTGTGTACAGCTTACCCACTGATGGAGCAGTGGAAGTACTGCCACTACAGGAGGGTGATCGGGCATGACCATTTTGGCTAAGAGCAGACAATGTGGCTGACCTACGCCCATGAGGATTGCATCCCACTCCCAGCAGACATTCTATTACAGACACTACTCTTTTCATCACAAACATCGCTCCTTCCAATGTGTCATTCATCCAATCTATTAAATTGGCAACACAGTGGAGGCAGTCATGCATGTCAGCCTGTGCCATATCTACAGCCCTAAGCATTTCTCTGGAGTACCTATGGGAACATTCCTGTGCTTCCATGAGGGCTTTAAACATATGTTGAGTGGCACTGGAAGAGACATCTGGATCATGTGGAGGATGGACAGCTGGTCTCCACCAAGCACCCCTAACAACCTTCCTGTATAGCACCTTGCCCATACTTTAGCTACAGCCAGAGTTAACAGGCACTGAAGCTGCAGTAACTACACTTTATGGATTGATTGTCTCACCATCCACCTGTCCAATATCTGAGGGCTCACTGAAATGGATAAGCGTAGACCCACTGGCTGTGTCCGATGGGAATTTCAGTGGATGGCTGTATGTCAACCTCAGTGTCAGATTCAACTTCAGCACCCTCTGTCTCTGCCTGTGTTTGGCCACCATCATCATCAGAGTCTGCTGATACTCTGGCATCAGATGGTAGAAGTCTCATACTTCCACTGTCAGGATTACCTGTGATAATAAGCAACAAAGACAGGAAAAATGAATACCCAAACTACTATACTACAACATATGCTAACAGTGCTGCCATTATTAGACATTACAGCAATGCACACAACTGTCCTGACATCAACATCACACACTAAAATATTTATTTGAATTGCAAAATGTTTGGCTTACTATCTGCAGATGTGGGTACCTTCTGCATGCCAGATGGTTCTGGAAGAAGTTAAGCAAAAGGTAAGGACAACATCATCACATTTAACAGCAACACAGGGGGTAATGCATTTATCCCTTTATATGTTCATTAACTATACTTTCAACAAGAACTTGGATGTCAACTCCAACCTAAGTTAATCAATCAGAATGTGCTGTGAAGTATAGCACTCTTCAGTTCCCACTCTCCAAAAAATTGTTGTAAAACAAAAGTAATGTATTGATTTAAATTGTTTTACTATACAACAGTATTCAAAAATTGAGATACAAATGTCTACCCGGAAGCTCCTACTGGGACATGCTTGCTGTCCCTAAAACAGTAGCAATGATGTTAAGAACATGCTGTTCTGCACTTTCCTGGGAGCTGTCTGGATCCATGACAGTGGACAGGAGCTCTTCATTTGGTGTTAGTGGTGGCTCTGTAGCAGGGCCCCGGTACCTATCTGATCATGGCCCACTGCAGCTGCTCTTCTTTATGCAAACAAGTTCATATCAGTGGCCCTATGGTGCACCTGCTCATATGTCCTGCTGTGGCCACCCATGGCATTAACATTGTTGACAATCTGCCACCAAATCTGCATTCTGCGTGACATATCTCCCTGTCCCCTTTCAAGTAGGAAGGCATCATGTTGCCTAAAAGCATCAACAATAACCTGATTTTCAGCATCAGTGAAGGATGTTCTTCAAGGATTAAGACACCTGAGTGGCATAGTCCAAGGAGTCCTAAAAGACAACAGAAGGATAATACACATAAGTATCACATAACTACAAGATAACTGTTCCCAGATAAAACAGAAAAGTTAGCATTTCAGTATTGCTCACTGGAGAAACATAAGCCAGTCTAGAGATATGAAATACAAACAACAGGCTGGTTGCAAAAAAGGAGAGCAACAATAGCAAAATATCCTTGTTTGTGTCATAACAGTAATGCACCTTTCCCCCTCAAAAGAACAGGCAAATAATATATTTTGCTAACAAACCATCTTTGAAATGCAAAAAGTGCTATCAAATAAACTGTCCCTGAAACATGTCTATAGATTTAACACAGAACATTCCATTTTAAGGTATTACCAGTTATGTATACCTGTGAAATGCCTTGACAAACATGCCCATGGCATGAGTACACTTCTAGCTAATGCATGCAGATAAAAGTGTAAAAATATTTTCTTCAGATTTTTCTTAATTATGAGCATTTCCGCATATGCAGTATGTAGTTGAAAAAATGCAAGCATACTTTCTCAAGTTCAGTAATCCTCTGTGCAGATATATCCCAAAGTAATAGTTTCTTTTCTCGGTTCTCCACATGAACAAGTCTCCTCACTTTCCATTTTCCTATCTACATGTTTGCCTTTTTATGATGTAGATTCAGGGCTGTTAGCACAGTGAAGATGCAAATCAGGTGTGAACTCATTAGAATTGCTGAATTCCAAATACTTGGCTCTGTGTAGGAGATGTAAATATAGTGCAGGCACACCCTCATTGTTTGTTTTTAATGGATTGCAACTGTGAATGATTACTGGTTGGGAGAAAGAAAACTCAACAGCACTGCAGGCTGCACTACATCCAGTGAGTGTGTCAGGTTAGACTTACAAAGTGTTAGATGTAAGATGAAAATGTAAGTAAACAGAACACAATTCACAGGTTCTGTTCATTAACATTCAGCCTTCCCTTCATTTGTTGGCAAATGCATATGTATTATTGCCAATTAATATTCTCACACATTTTATAGTCAGTGATATAGAATGTCTCGAGACTGCATGTCTCAGATTACTGGTCAGATAAGAGAAGAATGACCAACAAACAAAGAGAGGTAAGACAGAGCTGTATATTTGCAAGTAATAGTCTGGCTGTGTGATCTCTTAGTGAACTACATCTAAAAGTAATAAATGTACTAATAACAGCTGTATAGTTTCATATTACTGTAGATGATGTTGCAGCTGGTTGTTTGCAGAATGATTTCAGTTCCTTGCTGCAAAGCTGTTTGTGTGGCAAGGAGGGATAATGCACCCTTCCAGTGTTGTGAAGGTTCATTGGAGTAGAAGTGCAAATTTGGGGGAGGGCAGTGTTTGCACGATGCGCCACTTAAAGCAATCATGGGAAATGGAGGAAAATGTTGTCAAGTTTGGCTGTGCTTATGTTGTTTGCATGAAGCATGACAGTGCACAAACTGGACTGAACACCTGCAGACAGGACTCAAACAGCCAATAATTGAAACCGGATACATTCAATTAATTCTGTTGGGCACCTCACAAACCCATTAAGCAGCATTGCCCAGCTGTTAACACAGAGACCTTAAGAATGATTAGTTAATTAGGGAATGTCATGTATCTACTCCTGTGGTGCAAATGTAGGGCAGGACTACAGATTGTCTTGGGTTCTAGTACATGGTGTGCAACCTTTTTTGTTGCTGTTGAGACAATTTACAGCAATTAATTGAAATAATAGACAAGTGTTATTTCAACATTCTTGTGGCAAGAGGTGTAAGTGTAGGGCTGCTATACACATGATCCTGGGTTCTGATATAGAATATTTCATATACTTTTACTGTTGCTCCACTTCCCATTATATTCACTCTCACTTATAACACTTTAGATAGTGCAGCTGATATGAATTATATGTATGAGGGATGAGGCACCATTATTGTGCTTTCAGATTTATGACTGATAGCAACCGTGTACTATAGTTCTGTAAGTATAATTCTGCAATCTGGACTTGCATGGCCTTCAAAATTATCTAAGACACATACACAACTGGATCTATATCCAATAACCTTGTCAGGTCACACACATATATGTGCAACAGTTCATACTGTCACCTATATTTATATATTATGCCTGACTATGTCTGAGCAGCATTTCTTCTAGGGCAAAGATGGAAAATTAATGATGTAGAAGAAAATGTTTTGTCCCTTATGCCTAGGTTTGAATCCCCACAGTGTAAAACTCATTTTTCTCAGTGTATAAAGGTAAAAACAAATGTGTCAGGTCATTACATTTATACCCGCAATGCATGTCTGCCAACCTAACTCACCTAACAGTTACCTTTGGATTTTCTGTATATATTTACAGTCAGTAGACACCCCGCAGACTAAGGCCATATTTCAGAATAACCTTCCAATTTCAATTATTTAATTCCTCAATGCTTGGCACAGCTACTTTCCACTTAGCATCACAAAAACATGGTTGCCATTGTTGCTCTGGTTTGCGCACTACCAGTAAATGTGATAATTGAAATTCGCAGGAAAGCATCAGCATTTATTGCTCTAGTTCAGCTGTAAGACATGGCTGGCATTAGAGGGAAAGTTGCCAGGTTTAAGGCACAGAGATGGGGTGTCCAGGGGTCCAGGATATTCACTGGACTACTGGTAAAACACCACAGCCAAAGGCTTCTGCAGGGGGACTATTCTGGCTCCAAGGACAAGTCTGAGGCATGGAGTAGTTTGGCTCAGGCTGTATCCAGTGCCACTGGTATCCCATGCACTGGACAGCAATGTAGGCATTATCTTAATGACCTACATGGAAGAAAAAGGGATACTTTCAACCATTGGCTGTAGGAATTTGAGACTGCAGACATAGCACAGCTGTGTCAGTATGGCATTAAGATAGTACATGTAAGACTCAGAAGGCTAAATCTAGGCAAGACTGATATGCATAATGCTCTTCTATTCTTTTCTGTTCTTTCCCCAGCTGACACTGAGCATGAGTTCAATCAGCAAGCTCATGTTGCTTGATTGGAGAGACTGAGGGAAGTAAGTGTTATGTATGCAGCAGAATAAAAGTGTTATTGTAGCATTAAAAGCTAAAGATAGCTATTTTAGACTTTTATAGAGTTGTATCAAATTGAGCATGCATATCCCAACTGTAAAAGCAAGTATGCATGCATTACTCTTTAGGATAAACCAGTTGTAAGAGTCCAGTATTAGGCTGTAGTCAAAGGTTATGGGTTAAATACCACAATTCACAAGTATATAATACTGTTATTTCTTCAATAATATTTACATTAAATTAAAAACTCTATACCAGTGGCACAAATATCCTGCTGTAAACTGTAATCTGTATAACTGGAACATGCATATGTGCTATATGCACATTTCAAGAATTACTTTCAGCAGTCTTTAGTATAGTGTGTATCTGTTAGAATGTATACTTAAATGTATTACTTCAAATAAAAGAGTTGTATAATTGTAGTAATGCATTATATGTCAGATATGATGGTACTAATTTTATCACTTTTTTTTCTCTCACCCCAACCCTTATTTCTCTTTTTTTATTTTCTATTATGTTTCGTCAAAATGTCTCCATGGCATCTATGTGTACCATATCACTAAATACAACACAGCACTGCAAGATAGGCCAGCCTCAGTGGATCAACCTACCCCTGCTCCACCTACTCCAGGAGCAATTCCCAGGACATCTGGAAGCCAATCTGGCAGCACTGCTTCTGCTGCCTCTATACTACCGTTGACCTCACATAGTACTGCCCTAGGAGCTGATCCAGTGGTACTGTCTGGGAGCACTGGTGGAGATGGTGAGTTCATCACATGCAGCGAGTTGCCAGGGATGATGCACAGGGTAGTGCACCATACCATTGGTGTATGCCTATGGTGGATGGAGAGGCTGCTCTATTTCATAGTCTGTAGGAGGAGGAGGAGACATCAAGCACTCCATCCACCAACGGAGTAAGGGGACAATGATGATAGTCCAGTGGGTGAGGATTCAATTCTTACTGTTTCCAAGTATGACAGGCATAAGCCTGCATTCTCCCCTCCCTCACCCCAATCATGGTGTCTCTCAAATTCTTTGTCCATCACTGTCCCTATCTCTTGTCTTCTTTGTCTTGTATGTTTGCATTTGCTTCCTCACCTATCCTACTTACCTGACTCCGACATACCTATGTTCCTTACCAAGCAGTCCACTCTATTACTGAATTTAAAAACAATGGGCAGCTGTCCCACAAAAAACAAATGCCCCATACATAGCTCTCCATTTCACACGTCTCTTCTTGACATACTTGATTGGGTCCAACTGGCTATACGACATGATTGCATTGCTGTCACCCCTCTTTGTGGAGGTGAAAGTCCAAATTCAGTTAATATTCTACACATATTTTCAGTTTACACTGTTAAAGAAATTGATATCTATGGTTCTTAACTACCTCCCTCCTCCAGATTCTTGTACTGCTTTCCCTTTGTTTTCCCCCTGCTTCCTCCCCATTTCAGCACTTTCCTATCTACCCCATTTTAACATCTATAATCTGGTCAAAAACAGAATTGTACACAAAATACATAAGTAGCAGAAAAAACAATGGATCCCTTCACTTAATGTGCAGCAAGGCCAAGTGGCATCAAAATGCTACTGTTACCTCCACACAATGTTGCTTAACCTCGCTGTGCTATTCTAACACACAGTAAGACAAGTACTAAAAAGAATTCATGTCATTACATTATCAATCTTTATGTAAGAGTCTTTAAAAGTATTGGATACACTTTTATTCAAACACAGTATCGTCTGGGCTCAAAACAAAATATGTTGATGCATTCACACCTGTTTCCATAGAGTCAGTTAAGCAGCAGGTGTGTTTCATAGACTCAATACTAACTCTCAGACGTTAGCAATGCTGCTAGTGTTTGCACATTGCTTAACTATGCACAAATAGGTAAAGTATTAGAAATGTGTATTGTGCATATGGAAAGACTTTGCCAAAGATTGGGCAAACCCACTGATTGCTGCCCTATGGAAAAGTAAATATTATTATTATGTATGATTGCTGTTTACTATCCATTTCCTGTTCATGACATGAAATTACATGTGGAAACAACAAATGGAAGGCTGTATCTAACAGTATGTCACACATTTACAATACAGCCATGTGTTGCCTCCTCCAAGCACTGCAACTCCGGTGTCTCTGTGTTTTTTTCCACATACATATCACCTACACTACAGAAATGAATATCAAATGTGTAACATGCAATACACAGCAATCTGATAACATGCAGAACTAGAACTATTGACCCACAAGCATAAAAACCTTATCAGCAAGGCAAGGGAAGGAAACATCATGGACCTTATCCATAGGGACATAGGTGACCTTCAACACACTTGATCCGACTCATTTTGGTTTTGTCAAGGGTAAATCTTGCTTTTTAAACCTAGTGGACTTCTTCAATACTGACCCCAAAGACCTGGCTGAGGGATAACAGGACATACCACTTATGATGAGTTATCCAAGGTCTTTGACACTATCCCCCCATTCAGGTATCAGAGAGAAAATCTTCCATCTGGGAATTAACCTATACTTTACCAGATGGATACTCAAATGGCTCAGACACCAAACACATATACTATAAATGTTGGAGAATGCACCTCCACCAGTGGGCTCTCAACTGTTTGGAATTTTTTTCTTTGAAGCCCAGGCAAAGGTAGATGGCCTATGGCTTATCAAGTTTGCATATGACTATCAACAGAGTGCAGTCATATAGAGTCTCTGAACAATGTTAACATATTGCAGAAGGGGTTGACACAAACAAATGATTGGTGTCAAACTCATGGACTGAACCTTTAAGCAAAAAATACCTCATTGTCCCCTTTGGCAATGAAGTACCCCTGCTAATTATGATATACACAGCACCCCTCTAAGCTCAAACCGAGTCATGAGACTTGGGAATACATGCCAATAGCAATCTACTTGTCAGTCACTATGTGTCCATAGTGGTGAAACACACATTGTGCAACTCAAAAATAAGGCCATCACATCCAAGGCTAGGGAGCTCTACTCTTATGAGACCAGTAAATGAGTACAATGCTCTATTCTGTCTGTATCTCACTAGACACCTGCAGCAAATGGAGAAAACACAGAGGTTTGTGACTGGGAGAATCTAGTGCCTCTAAAACATGACAACCATGAAAAGATTGAAAGACCTGTCACTGTACTCAGTATCTTGCAGGCTGCTGAGAAGTGGCCTATGGTGGCCTACAGAGCAGTCACAGACCCTGCCATACTGGACAGGCTGGACATCTGCAAATCAACTTAGACAACAATATCTTGCTCCAGGGATCTCAGCCTATCCTATGACATAAACAGAACATGCTGGGGAGACAGATGTATCTCCCAGTGATTGCCACTCCTCAGTAACATGCTCCCACTGCATGTGAAGCAGTGTTCCTCAAAGACCCTTTTCAAATGCAATTTTGACAACTGGATGGCTGATTGTACATTCGCCCTTGGGGTAGCACATATGTCCCTCATGGACAGGACCAGTCAGTGCTGATCACACAATTCTCTGCTAACAGTGACCATCCAACTATGCTCAATAAGAGTTTCTACATGGCTAGGCTTGTAAAAGCTCTCTGGACATTAAGCTAGTAATCTCTTATGAACTTATGAAGCTATGAACCTACGCAGACCTCCCAAAATCTTCTCTTCAACATGGCCTGCTGATGTCATCCACTATAAGTTGACCTGCAGTCTTGAAAAAGTCAGATTTGTACTGTGGCGCTTGCATAAAGTACTGAGTTCTGTAGTCTGTATACTCAGGAGGTTTAGACAGAAGTGTGTATCTTGCAGTTACTGGTCGAACCTCATGGATTTACAGTATTTTGATACTTGCACATGCCTACACATCCATTTCATCCAGGCCCCCAACATCTTCTCTCCAACATGCCCTGCTGATGTTATCCACTATAAGCTGACCTGCAGTCTTGTAAAAGTCAGACTTGTGCCATGGCGCTTGCATAAAGCACTGAGTTCTGTAGTCTGTGTATTTAGATAGGTATGGGTTCTATTCTCACTGTAGTCAACTGATGTGTGCTTGTGATCTTGCTTGACATTAAAGAGAGCATTTTACGCCAGCATGTGGGACACTGTTATTACCATATTCTCCTCAATAGGCACTGATGATTTCATCAGCTATACCTGATTTGTGGATATGCACTATTCCCATCAGGGAAGGGTCATAGACCGGCTGGATGTCAGGCAGAAGTTACATCAACCTATATGATACAGATTATAGTGACATGGCTTTCTGTCTATCCACATACATCATGGCATGGTTTGTAGGCTCTGTGTTTTCTTGCTGATAAACCCCTGTGGTCTCACCAGCTGCTGAATGTGTCTGGTGAGGTGCATGCAAATGAGAGCATTATACTCTCTTAGTGTTCTGATGAGGTTTGAGTATAGCGTTGTCATACAATCCTAAGATATGAATATGATGGTGCAATTTATGATGTACATAACATAGGCTTTCAATGCCAGTGTGGACACTTGGTGGTTGAAGTTCAAACTGCTTTCCACATGTGTTCCCGGTGCTTGCATCACTGGGTTCAACATATCAGGACTGTTGTCAATGTTATAATTAGCATGGAATTCCATTCTTCAGAAGACAAAATAAAGAACACATTTCTGCATTTATTTGTAGAGGGTGTGGCTTTGTCACTAATCATTTGTCTGTGTTCATGGGTGCCGGAACCATAGAGCCAGTGGGAGTGGAGCCCTTCCCCACTTTTACAGCTGCATGACCTGTCGGAAAAAGTTAATGAAGTGGAGTTTTCACGCTAACGTGGATTCACGCACTGAAGTTAAACTAACTAAACTAGCTGTACTTGTTCTCTTATTGCTCTGTGTTACAGGGCTTATGCTGCCACTGTTCTGTTGGTGCTGCCAGAGCCAGAGTCATGTTGGTAAGGAGAGTTTTGTTCTTTTAGTTGCAGGAGTTATGCTGCTCCCATGTTTGTGTGTGTGTGTGTGTGTGTGTGTGTGTGTGTGTGTGTGTGTGTGTGTGTGTGTGTGTGCATATGTGTGCATGTGTGTGTGTGTGTGTGTGTGTGTGTGTGTGTGTGTGTGTGTGTGTGTGTGTGTGTGTGTGTGTGTGTGTGTGTGTGTATGTGTGTGTCTGTGTAAAATGCCCTGTTAGGTATACCTGGTGGTTAGTGTTACTCAGGCTCAAACAAGAGCCTGAATTCTCTACCCATACCACCACTTATGATTCAGGGAGTTGAGTCCGTAGCTCTCAACTGACCAGATTTTCACAGAATATTTGTCTCATACTTTTGGTCTGTTCCTCTTAAAATTTGTGATTTTCTGGCAAATCATTGAGAACTGAATCCACTAAATAATGATAGCCCTTTTTAGTTTCAGTCTTCCTATCTTTCAGGAAACACATGGTAACACAAAACACTTTATTTTAGCAACTTTCTAAGATGATACAGTGAATATTTAAAATGTCTTCCTGGTTTTAGGCCTTTGCCCCCCTCCCCCCACACATATAAAATTTTGGATTTTTCCAGATTTCTTGTGCTGTGAAGTTCAGAGATTTAGTTGAGTGTCAAGTGGATTTTACAAGGAACTGAGAGCTTCAGGGGAAGAGAAGTTTAGTGCTACTAATGCTAAGCTGCTTGCACAACAGGTAGTATACTTGCTTTTGATGCAGAAGGCTGTGGGTTCTACTCCCACAGTATGCAGATAGATCACTAATACTGTACTGTGTTGTACTTTAAAGGGAGTGGATGCTGCAGTCCTATGAATGTCCTCCTTTGCTGGAGTTACCTAGTAACTATGTTTCTGTTATCAGTTTGCCATCCATTTCCCATTGCAAAATTACTAACTTATCATTTTTTTAATATAGCATAGGCAATTTATTGTTCAAGGAGAACATTGATATCTGTGCAGTAACAGAAACCTGGTTCAATGCTCCCGAGAGCACCCCAGCACTAACAGGTTATACCTCATACCATGTTTTTTGGCCCCAAAACTTGGACCAAACCACAAAAGGAGGGGGAGTATCAATATTCATCAAAGATACCCACACCTCCAGGTTGGTGGCACAGCACGAAGCATCAGAGACTATCCATGTGCAACTAACAGTGGGTAAAACTGCCTTCCAGTTTATAGCCTGCTACAGACCACCCTCCCAAACCCAGGAATCCCACTCGGCCTTCCTGAGAACACTGGAAAATATGAAGGTCTCTCCAAACACCATTATATTGGGCAACTTCTACTACCCAAACATAGACTGGGAGCATTACTCTAGCTCCAACACCCTAGCCCAAAGGTTCCTAGAATTTATAAACTCAAATGCTATGGAACAGCTTGTTACCACTCCCACAAGAGGAGAAAACATACTGGACCTGATCATCACCAACATGGGGACTCTATGCTCCAGACCAGAAGTGTATCCCTCACTGGTAAGATCAGACCATAAACTAATCTCACTAGATATTCACATCCCGACCCCAGCCCCTGCCCAGAAAACCACAGTGAAAAACTTCTCTAAAGCAAATTTCACACTCCTCAAAACCGAGGTGGAATCCTTCAAAGCCCCGGGCCTGTGGAAAATATGGCCCAGACCGCACAATCCTTTATAAACGCATTCTATGAACACCATCAGGAATGCATGGATCATGCAATCCCAAACAAAACCAAGACCCAATCCTCCAAAGGCAGGTGTCCTGTCTGGTGGACCCCAGCCATAAACAAACTATACAATAGAAGGAGGAAGCTACTACATGATAGAGCAAAATCCCAAAAAGGGAAGGCATCTCTGATCAGTATTAGCAAAAAACTACGGGCACTCATAAAATCATCTAAGGCCAGCTTCGAGAGAAAAATTGCACAGGACACTAAGGATAATCACAAGGCTTTCTTTAGTTATGTTAGAAACCTGGGTGGGAATTCCCAGATATGCTCAGAATTAGTCCAAAATGACAAAAAATACACAGAACCCACAGACATTGCCAACATCCTAGCTGACAGGTTCAGCGCAAACTTCTCCCCCCCTTCCCCACCAAAAGGGCAAATATCTATCCCAACAGAGTGCTGCCCCCCTGACATCTCAGATGCTCAGGTAAGAGCCACCCTCTCCAAAGCAAAAAACACAGCATCAATGGGACCAGACGGTGTCCCGAGCTGCGTCCTACATGAACTCCAAGAAGAACTAAACCCAAACATAAAACTACTGTTCAATCTCAGCCTTACTACAGGATATGTACCCAAAGAGTGACGTACAGCAACAGTGGTCCCTCTCCACAAAGGTGGTGCCTCAACGGATCCTGGAAACTATCGCCCCATAAGCCTGACTAGCTTGGTCTGCAAAGCTATGGAAAGAATCATCATGGACCTCATAAATAAAGATATTGGGGACCTACAGACACTAGATCCTACCCAGTTCAGCTTTGTTAAGGGCAGATCCCGCCTCTTAAACCTGGTTGATTTCTTTGAAACAGTCACCAAGGCCATTGACGAGGGGATGGTGGTCCACACAGCCTACCTGGACCTCACAAAAGCCTTCGATACAATACCCCACTCGGGCATTATACATAAACTCACCAGCTTAAACATAAACCCCTATGTCACTAGATGGGTTGCAAACTGGCTCAAGGACAGAACCCACATGGTTAGAATTGCTGGAGCCATGTCAGACTCCAAACCAGTTACAAGTGGCATCCCACAAGGTTCAGTCCTGGGACCTCTCTTGTTCGGTATATATTTCTCGGAGGTACAGGCCAACATGGAAGGACTGTGGCTGACCAAGTTCGCAGATGACTGCAAACTGGGTGCCATAATCGACTCTCCAGCCGACACAAGCATCCTACAAAAGGGTCTCATAGAAAAAGACAACTGGTGCCAGAGCCATGGCCTCAAGCTAAACACCAAAAAGTATATAGTCATCCCCTTCAGCAAAAACAAAGTGCCCACAATTTACCACATAGATGGTAATTCATTAAGTACGGAAGAAGTAATTAGGGACCTGGGGACCCAAGTTGATAGCAATCTCTCATTCAACAACCACGTAGCCAAAGTGGTTAGAAAATCATTTTATATAGCCCACCTAATCATGAAGGGATTCACATCTAGATCAGGGGAGGTCATCATGCCTCTTTACTCATCCCTCATCAGGCCCATAATTGAGTACAATGCCCCTTTTGGGATGTACCTTACCAGACACCTGCAGCAACTGGAAAGACCCCAAAAGTACCTCCCCAAGAGGATCAAAGGGCTCAAACAGATGCCATATGCTGCCCGGTTAAAGAAACTCCAGCTCTACTCAGTGGCATACCACCTGCTCAGAGGCAATCTGTTCCTGATGTATAAAGCCATGTCCAACCCAGAATTAATGGACATGCTGCACCTCAGAAAATCCAAATCCCATCGAGCTACGTGCTCGAGAGACTTGAACCTCAGCACTGAAATAAATAGGACATGCTGGAGGGACTGATTCATAACCCAGAGGCTCCCTTCACTCTGGAATAAAATCCCAGTCCAGGTTAGGCAGAGTCCTTTATTGACTCTCTTCAAGAGGAATCTTGATGAGTGGATGGAAGATCGTAGATTTACTCTGGGTATCACTTCTGTGTCACTGTTAGACAGATGCACAGTATACTAACCTCGAAAAAGGGCATAGCAAAATTCATTTTAAAATGGGTGGCGAAAGCCAAACACACTCTGGCTAGGCTTGTAAATGCCCTAGGGCAGATAGCCTAGTATTAACCTATGAACCTATGAACCTAAGGGCAACAGGCACTTTATTTGTAGATGAAACAATGAAATAGTTACAGATCCCTTTAATGTGAAATTGTTTAAATGACTTACTTCTGCAGAGATTGTGCATATTTACTGATATTGGTGGATTGTAATGACAGAAGTTTGAGTGGCCTTTTATGATTGAAATTTTCTGAAATGGGTAGTTTTGTCATTATTGGTTCATACATTTTGTTTCATTGCTTACTAGAAGACTGTTCCAAACTACAAATTTAAAACACATTCTAACAAGTGGTGCTGTATTATGCGAGGAATATAATTTAATACAATCAGGTTAATACAATCAGGAAGGTGAATCAAAGAATGCATGCATGTATGCTTGCTCACAGGATGCAGGAGATCAAAATAGGGGAAGAGACCAGTCACCAAGGGAGTTACGCAGGGTCTGGTGCTGAGACTTTTTCTGTTTGGCAAATACATCTCAAAAGTAGAAGGAAATACTAAAGGGCTTTGGCCAACTAAGTTTGAGATGACTGCAAGCTAGGAGCAGTTATTGAATCCCCAGATGACTTAGCCATCATGCAGGGAGGTTTGTTCCAAACAATAACTGGTGCCATAATCATGAATTGAAACTAAACTCCAAGAAATACACCATCATATCCTTTGGAAAGTCATCTTCTCTAGGGAACTGCCAAATTGACAATGCCCCCTGAGAGCTGACCCAGTTGTTTGGCATTTGGTAACTTGCTTGTACAGTGACCTCACTTTTGACCAACATGTGCCCAGAGTCATAAGAAAGTCTTTCTATATTGCACAGCTTATAAACTAATTGATTTTGACTAGATCTAGAGATGTTATTGTCCCCCTTTACAAAGCCCTCATTAGGTCAGTCATTTTGTTTAATGCCCACTTTGGCATGTATCTGTCCAGCCCCATGCAACAATTGGAATACCCACAGAGATACCTTACTAAAAGAATGCAATCCCTAAACTATAGGTCTTGCATGGACCACCTCAAAAAATGTATCACTCTACTCAGTATCCTACAGAGTGCTTAGAGGTGACATGTCTGGCATACAAGGCATTCTCTGACCTAATATAGATGGACCTACTGAACATCAGCAAGTCAAACGGCATCAGAAATACTCAGTCCAGGTATCGAAACTGAATGTTGTGGAGAGATGGATATATATCTTGGAGGCTACCACTGTTCCAGAACAGACCATCCATTCAAGTAAAACAAAGCTCATCCCTGTCCACATTCAAATGCAACTTCTATCTAAGGATGGGTAATAGAAAATATACCCCAGGATTGCCCCTCATGCCACTAATGGACAGAGGCAATTCCTAAATGCTGCATCCCTTACATGGGTCCCCTCAAATTATCTATGGTATGATCAAATTTTTTCTCACTAGGGCTAATATACAATTATCAGCCATGGGATAGGTAAGACTAATCAGGAAATGTTAATTCAAGCATCAAAAGGAAAATTGACTAAGATTAAAATGTCCTCCAAGTGAACTTATGTTGTGGTAGTAATTTGTTTTAAAAAGTTGCCCTTTTTAGATCACTAAGTGCCCCTCTCACCCTCCGCCTCTCAGTCTTCAAAAGCTTCTGGCATCTCTGTCTGTGTTAACTCCTCCTGTAGTATGTTATCATCATTGGTGGTCTCAATGATTACACCCGATATGTAAGAATCAGCAAACTTGGTAAGTCAAAGGTCATATACTTCAGCCTGAACTGTCGAGAAATTAATTCCAAACAGTAAATGGCCAAGCACAGATATCTGCGGTACCCCAGTGATGACAATTCTATGGGTACAGGTTGATTCACCAACTTTCACGGTATGTGTTCTGTTAGTGATCCAGTTTGTTACACATCTAGTGATGTAAGGGTTAATCCTCAGCTGAGAGAGTTTCTCAATGATACCTACATGGGGAATTGTGTGAAATCCTAAGCCAGATCAAAACAGGCAGCATGCACTGTCTTAAATTAAAACAGGCCTATCACACAGAATCAATGGGCTGTGACAACATCAGAGATTGCCTATGGCATGACTCAGCACATACACCTTCCTGGTATGGTTGAATACACACTTCAACACACCTTCCACATAGGCTATGTTCCTGTAGAAGGGTGTACATCAACATGCATCCATCCAAGTTAGGGGGGCAGCAACTAATGCATGCATGTATAGACACATCCTGACTCTCCTCAACTGTGAGGTAGATCAACATGTCATCATGAACCTTTTCTAAATGGACACTAGTAATATCCCAGCTGTGTGCAACAGACCTGTGTGAGTTGTTAATTTTACATCACGTCTGTTACATCTGATAGATGTCCACAAAGAGGTCATTGAGGGCATGCGGAATGACAACACTATCATCCTGTAGAAATTGACCAGGCCAAGGCATTTGACACAAATCCGCACTGAGGTATTCAATCAGCACTGTTAGATGTGGCCATAAACAGTTATATCACCAAATGGGTAGACCAGTGTATCACATACGTGGCAACTCACTATGTGGAAATGTGTGAAGTAACTTATATATCAGGCCCATTATTTAAGTGATGGACATCACAGATGTCATACACATCCTGTGTCCAAACAGCTGCCTGAAGGACTACAAATTGTGGGCAGTCATTGACTCCAACTGTGATATTAGTATACTACAGCCAGTATCAAAACACACCAAAGATTGCTGCCACAGCTAAACAACACATGCAATGTCAAGAAACATGGGGGGTTGTTAAGTCAGGAAAACAAACACAAGCCAAAGTATAATGTGGACATCACACCATATAATATGACCAATAAGTATGTGACCTATGTTGGTAGATATTAGGTGGAACATCCACCAGCATGTGGTCACAGTGCTAAATACTCAGTTATATGTAACACAAGTACTGAGTATGTGAAGGACATCCACATCAGAGGCCATAATACCTCCGTAGCTCCCAGCCTTCATCACACCAACAAATGAGAACAATATACCCTTCTTCATGTACCTCCCTACACATCTTCTACTGATGTGTAACTGAAGTGTACCATCGTTGTCTCAGTGAACTGTCACACAGCTTATTGGCCATACCTATGTATTCCTTTTGTGGCATAAATATTACTGTCTGATGGGGCAGAATCCCCATCAAATTGTTACACCAGATGCGTATGTGCAGCCACTTCTGGTGATGCACACAGCGCATACGTAGGTGTTTGACAGCATTAATGGCATGGATAACATTCATGAAAGTGTGGAGTGTGCTATAAATATATATATGCCATACCATCTTCCATTGACATGCCCTCATATGCTGTACATTAGGTTGTTTCACCTGTCATCTTTCCCTGTGTTCATTCCTACAATTCATCTGGGTATCACTTTTCAATGCACACAGTTCCCTGAGTGCTTA
Source organism: Protopterus annectens (assembly GCF_019279795.1). Lineage (NCBI taxonomy): Eukaryota > Metazoa > Chordata > Ceratodontiformes > Protopteridae > Protopterus > Protopterus annectens. Next base: position 231,717,494 of record NC_056742.1, read on the forward strand.
TTATACATGGCAGTCCATGTATGGTTACAGATTATTTACACAACTTCAGTACAGAATTCCAGGAGTAGGATTTCAGAATACTTTGTATTGTAGATACACTGTTCTGTACTGTGTTTGGACCATATACTTAACATACATACCTCTCAACTGTCCAGATTTTCACAGAATGTCCAGGTGTGTTCCTTGTCAAAGTTGTGGCTTTCTAATTCTACCACATCATTGGGATAATCTCAGGACTTATGCGACTCAATATTACATATGTTTGAGTTTCATACTTCATATCCTTCAGAACATGTATCCTAACACAAACCCCATGTTATTCTAGCACATTTCTATAGGACAAATATGTCAAATATGTCTTTTATTTCTGTGTCATTGTCCTCCCATTATGTTGGCTTTTATCCAGATGTCTTGCACTAAGAGATTGAGAGCTGTCTGTGAAGCCCTGGTGATCACAGTGGAATTCCATGCAAAACCACTGACTGTCAGTGCCCTGATTTAAATAGGAGTGCTATCCATGTTCGCTTACATGGTTTCTGGTTGGCAACACTGTTTCCAGCCATGAAACCTCACTTTTTTATTTTTAACCATGGTGCATGACATGAATTTGTTATTATTAATGCCCACCCCTCCAGGCATGTCTAAAGATCAGTTCCCTGGGCTTTCTCCTATTAACCTGGTGAACTTGGGCATCCTGAGACAATGTAGCAACTATCTCATGTACACTGACAACCCTCTCCTCTTACTTCCCTCACTCAGACTTGTGAGAGATGCACTTATATATGCAAACTGTAAGCCACGCACTCCAGCCAAGACCCAGATAGCTGGTCAAGAGGAGAAGGTCAACACTTGCACCACATCACATGGAACACATAGCCCTCTAGAACACACACCAGAACTGCTTTCACATAAAAACACAAACCACACACCCACCTTTGTGGAGGCTCTCGATAAAAATCTACCCAAACAGCAGAGACCTCCAAGGCAGAAACGCACTTGACCACCACAACACAACATTAATCATGAGACACATAACTCTCCTAAACAGTGTGCCATTCAACCAAAGCCCTTAAGGGAAAACAGCATGTGCAACACACTAGCCAAAGGTGACTCCATAGTGAGGCACACTGATCTTCCACTCACTACGTTGAATAATTAGAAAGTAACAGTCAGCTGTCTGTTAGGTGCCAGGATCTGCCACATAACGCATGCACTCAGGTCCCACAACAACAGGTACAAATATGGCTCTATCATTGTATATGTGGGCGTGAATGATATGAAATGTACCTCTCTGGACTACATGAAAAGAGACATGGAGGAGCTTGTGGATTATGTAGCCCAGGCGGTTAAGACCCTAGCCCTGAGCAGCCTCCTACCATCACCCAGAATGATACCACAGTTTGTTTGTTTGTTTGTTTGTTTGTTTGTGTCTTTCAGCTTTTCCCGGTTAGGGGCCACCATGTCGCCACACAGAAGATGCTCTAACTGAGAATTGAATGGGCAATGTCTAAACAAGCAGAAAATTATTGATTTCAACAATTGGCTAAGTTTCTGGTGTTATTCTAAGTGGATCCAGTATCTGTCTGCCTGGGATGACATGATTGACAGACCTCGATGCTTTGCCAGAGATAAGCTGCATCTGTCACCCCGGGCTTCCGGATGCTGGCCAAGTCTCTTGCCACCCCTGTAGTGCCTTTTTTAGGTGGTGTTCCAAAGAACAAATTACCACTGTAACAGCTACAAACAAATGCAATATGAGGATCATGCTGCTCAACGCTAGAAGTCTAAATCTCAAAATGAACTCACTCGAAGCACTCCTTAAAATGGAGAACATCGACATTTGTGCTGTAACAGAGAATTGGTTCAAGGCAGCAGAAAGCACCCTGAACTACCAGGCTATAACTCATGCCACACATTTCAGCCCCAGAACTTGGACTGAAGCTCCAAAGGCAGTAGTGTTTCCATATTCATAAAGGATGTGCACACCTCCAGACTGGCAGCCCAACATAACGCATCAGAGATACTTCAGGTGCAGCTAACACTGGGTAAGACAGCGATTCAAGTCATAGCCTGTTATAGACCCCCAACTATGTCCCAAGACTCACACTCTACATTCCTAAGCACCCTGGAGAATATTGGGTCCAACCTAACACTCTCATACTGGGTGACTTCAACTACCCCTCCATTAACTGGGAAAACTACTCATATACCAATACACTTGCCCAGCGTTTCCTGGAATTCATTAATTCCAGTGCCCTGGACCAGCTCGTTCTTACCCCCACTACAGTTAACAACATCCTTGACCTGGTCATTACTAACATGGGTGACTCTTGCTCTACTCCATTAGTCAACTCCTCCCTGGTTAGATCCAACCACAAACTAATTACCTTGGAAATCCACATCCCTCTCACCTGCCCTGCAAAGGTAAACACCATGAAAAACTTCTCCAAAGCTATCTTTGAGTTCCTAAAAACAGAGGTGGCTAACTTCACAGCACCCATGCAAATGGAGAATAGTTGCATGACCGACAAATTATACACCGATGCATTGTACGAATACGTACACAAATGCATGGATCTCGCCATACCCAATAGAACCAACATGCTCTCCTCCAAAAAAAGGAAGCAAATCTGGTGGTCTCCTGCCATAAACAAACTCTGCAACAGAAGTAGGAAACTGATGCAGAATAAGGTGAAGTCTCAAGACGGGAAAGACTCCCTTATCAGCCTCAACAAAAAGTTGAGACCCCTAATCAAATCCTCTAAAGCTAGCTATGAAAAGAGAATTGCAGCAGATAGTAAAGATAACCACAAGGCCTTTTATAGTTATGTAAAGAATCTCCATGGCAATACCCAGATTTGCTCTGAGCTACTGCACAATGGTACCTCCTATACTGAGCCAACAGATATTGCCAATATACTGGCTGACACATTCAGTGTCAACTATACCCCTCTCTCCCCCACCAAAGGACTAATTACAATACCAGTAGATTGGCAGGCACCCAGTATTACTACTGCAGTGGTTAAAACAGCACTGTCCAAGGCCAAAAGCACAGCTTCTATGGGACCTGACAATATCCCTGGCTGTGTTCTACATGAACTACAGAGTGAACTGGCACCACACCTGTGTGCCCTGTCAAATCATAGCTTCAACTCAGGCTTTGTCCCTACTGAATGGTGCACTGCTGCAGTCATCCCTCTCCACAAAGGAGGAGTGACTACAGACCCTGGGAACTATTGCCCCATTAGCCTGATGAGTATGGTATGTAAAGCTATGGAATGCATCATCATGGAGCTAATAAAGAAGGATATAGGGAGTCTCCAAACTCTGGATCCCACAGAGTTTGGTGTTGTGAAGGGTAGATCATGCCTGCTCAACCTGGTTGACTTCTTCTCAGTCACCAGAGCTGTGGATGGCAAGGTGGGTCACACAGCCTACCTTGATTTGGCCAAAGCCTTTGATACCATTCCCCACTCAGGAAACAAAGAAATACTCATTAAACTAGGCATCAACCTCTATATCACTAGGTGGATTGCAAACTGGCTCACAGATAGAACCCACAGTATGAAAGTAGCTGACTCCAAGTCAGACCGCCGACCAGTCACGAGAAGAGTCCCACAGGGTTCTGTCCTGGGTCCTCTCCTGTTTGGTATCTACTTCCCTGAAGTCCAGGCCTACATGAAGGGACTCTGGCTGACAAAGTTTGCAGATGATTGCAAGTTGAGAGCTATTATTAACTCCCCAAGTGATGTTGACATCCTACAGAAAGGCCTCATTGAGACCAACAAATGGTGTCAGAACCATGGCCTTAAGCTCAATGCCAAAAAATGTGTTGTCATCCCCTTTGGGAAAAACCCAGTTTGCATGAATTACCACATCAATGGTAGTCCACTGAACACAGAAGTCATTATAAGAGATCTGGGAACACAGATTGACAGGACCCCTCTTTTGACCACCACATTGCCACTGTGGTCAGAAAGTCCTTTGTGGCACATCTCATTACTAAGGGTTTTGCATCCAAGAAGAAAGAGGTCATTGTCTCCCTATACTCTTCCCTCATTAGGCCAATCATAGAGTACAATTCCCCATTTGATATGTACCTCACTAGACACCTGTAACAACTGGAGAGGCCACAAAAGTACCTCACAAAGAGGATTCTAGGCCTTAAACATTTGTCTTATATGGACAGAGTAAAAAAAACTACAACTATTCTCTGTCTCATATCACCTACTTAGAGGCGATCTCTGCTTCACTTACAAAGCCATGTCTGACCCAACTCTGTTAGAAATGCTACATCTAAAGAAATCCCAATCCCTCCACACCACACACTCCAGAGTCCTCAACCTCATTACCACAGTCAACAGAACAAGCTGGAGGGACAGGTTCATACCACAGACAATGCCCATGCTATGGAATTGACTTCCCATATATGTCAAACAGAGCACCTCACTGGCCCTCTTCAAAAGAAATCTTGATGAGTGGATGGGAAATAGAAAATTCACCCAGGGGATCACTCCAGTAGCTCTACTCAACAGAATGACTGGGAACTAAGGTCGGGTGGCATGATACCCGGGTAATCCTATGGGCTAGGCTTGTAAAGGCTCCAGGGCATTAGCCTAGTACACACCTATGAACCTATGATCGCTACTGCTTGCTGCGAATCACCTCACTCATATGTAGTCTCCGTTTAGGCTTTGCACGAAGGCTACACAGAGTTTATTGAATCCTAGGGTATAGCTTTAAAAATTACATCATTAAAAAACAGTTGATATTAATCCACTTACTTAAACTGGGAAATTTATCAGAATCAAGCATGATTTGCCAACAAACTACTATATTTTCAGGGCCATTAATAAGATCTCCTCCAAGACTGACATCATGCAATTTGTGAAGTACAAAGGTTTTGAAACCTTTACAGGATAAACTGTTTTCCCAAACCATTTCTAACATCTTTATTTTTGATGGCTAATACATGCTCATATATTCTGTCTGCAAGTGTTCTGTTGGTTTTACCAACATAGAATCCTGTGCAGGAGTCACAATAAGCTAAAGAGACTACATCCTTAGATCTACATGTAAATCTATTTTTAGCTTCTAAAATGTGGCCTGTGTTTTTGATAGGAGTTTGACTATTAGAAATATATCTATATTGTTTGCATGCTGAACAACTATATGTGCCCACTAGACCTGAATATTTTAAGGGTGCAGTAATATGACTATTCTTGTTGAAAAGAGATAAAAAAGTCATACTTTTATATGTAAAAGTATGTACATTTTATATAATACTAGTCAGACTATCATTGCCTTGGGTAATCATTCAATTATTTTTACTAATATCTTGGATGTAATCTCTATCAGTGCTCATTGGTACAGAAAAAGATTGAGAATGATGGAAAACTTTATCTATTCTGCCATACATAGCATATTCAGGCAGTTTATATTATAGTTGCATAGTTTCAGCATTTATTGATCTGTTGCTGCCATCTAGTGGCCCTTTATTTTATAACAGTTAGAATAACTTGTTTACAACATTATAGCAACTCTCAGGAAGTGATGTAACTCAGTCAGAAAGCAGCATCTTTTTACTTCTAGCCCTTATGGAGTGCAGACCCACACTTCTTTCCTCAGGCTGTGGCAATCACATTGCCTGTGAGTAATCTGGATGGTGTAATTCTTCTGTATTTAGATGTGCTGTATATAGTTGCACATATACTGATATGTGGCTATTTGTATTGTGTTTCAGTTTTACAGTATTAAAGTTAAGGAATCTCAGTAAGGCTACAAGAAACCCTGGTTCTTTTACGTATTGGATTTTCTTAAAGTGTTAAGCTATCCATTTAACTGTACTATGCATTGCACAGTGCTGTGAGAATGGAACATTATCATTATTATTAATGTCAGTATTATTCTTATAACCACTTCTCAAGATGGGTGGAACTTTATCCACTCGTTTATTAATAATTTCTTCAGATATCTCAAAAAGTTTAATGAGCCGTTATCCTCGCTCATACAACATTACTTCATGTGATGTGCTTTATTATATATTACTCCAAATTGTGTAGGGTGAGGTCATTATTTCAGTGACAGAAAGCATCCCTATTTCGGATGAAGAAATAGAATGTTAAATTCTGATGTAATGACAAATGCTAGCTTCAGCTCTTTTTGTACAAATATTGTCTGATAGGAAGTTACTCTTTCTCAGTGGGCAGAACCCTTTGACAGGGAAAATATCATGGAAATATAAATGCCCCTCATTGCTCTCAGACATACACTATACACACACCCCGCAAGACATATCAATAATCAACAGCAGTGATTATGTAACTAACCTTTGCGTTCATGCATAGCATGCCCACTAGTAAAGAAACCTGTATTTTCTAAACATTTGGTATCTTTCTAAGAATAAAATAAAATATGTAATTTCCACAATAATATACTTCTGTTTGATGTTGTCAAGACGTGCTACAGCATGGAAAATACATGTCAATGTCCATTCATTAGTAATAATGTGAATGTCTTGTACTTTCATACTCAGCTTCCCATAAGAAAAAACAGCCACCATATGTGTATCTTCTGATTTTATGCCAAGAGGAAAGTGAAAGAACCAATAGCCACAGTTATATATTTCAACTTGGTGCTGTCAGATATACAAATGCAACATGACTCATCCTCACCTCTCTTCCCAAAAGAAATTCATCTTCTATATACCCTCTGATGCTATATACTGGGTTGCAAGTGAAAGAAAATTGCCATAGTAAGGAATTACAACAAGATGATGTCAATCTGTACACACAGCATGCCTATTCACCTCTACATCCAAAACAGCTGCATTATATGTGCTTCTTTAATGTTCATTATGGATTAAAGTTAAAGAAATAATGACCTCAGTAATGCATTTAAACATGTTGCTCATAGACCATGCACTCCACCTGACAAGCTTTATAGTAGTCATTCAGCACTAATCTTGCCTGCCTTTTGCTTTCAGATACAGCCTTTTTCACTGACTGAAAGTAAAATAATAAAATGGCTGCAGTAATAATTTCAACTTGGTGCCTCAGACATATATACATCTCATGCCTCTTCAAGCCTTTCCCAAAAAAGATACCAAAATGGAAAGAAAGTGAAAGAAAATTGTCGCAGCAATGTATTTCAGTCTTATGCAGTGAGAAATATTTGCACAGCAGGCATCTTAATCCCCTCCCCAAAAGACAGTTACCATGAACTTTTTTGCAGTCTAGCAAAATATATTATTGTATTTATGTAAACAATGTGCATTATTGAAAGAAATGTTGCTGCTACCCAATCATAACCCAGTGTGTTATCTGATAATAACAAGCTCAATGTGTATTTGAGACACAAACACCTATAAAGGTACTTTGAGAGTGAAGCTCAAGTGTTGAATTTTGACAACCATGTCAAAAACAAATAAAAGCTATAATCAGTGAGACCCTAACATAATTCTTTGTAGTGTTTGGAGCTTTATCTGCTCCATGTACTATCAGTTACAGGAAAACGGCTGCAGAGGAACAAAGTGTTTTACTAGATGTCAAAGCCTGCAATATACTTAATGCTGCCAGACTGCAGGCAGAAAAAAAACTGTCCCTCTGAAGAACAAATGGTTTTAAAAGTTGTTAGACATTTGTTTTCTACAACATGTTTTGTTTATGAGTATGACAGAGGGAAGTATCTAACACCTTTTAAAGCTGTTTTATCTTCCATAGCTGCTTTTTGCCAGTCAGCACTGTCTGCTGTTAATCCCCATCTTGAAATCATATTTTGGCAGTGCTAAGGGATGCTTAACAAAACCTTCCTTTTGAACCGTAATTGTGGCATTCTATGCATTAAATTTCTGATTTACCTTTTTAATAGCTTTTGTCACTCACAAAATATTTTCATTTGTTTATCTTATGCTTTTTAACTTTATTTTAAATAATAAAAAGATGTGTGTAGTATTGTAATGGTGTGAGTTTTCTCAGCTCAGATGAGCTAATGAGATACTACCTTCCTGTGTGCTCTTATTGAGGGAATCACTCATTATTGACTGCTGTCAGTATAGTAGCTTCATGAAGATAATCTCTTCTGCTGTACCTCTGAAGAACCCACTCCACCCATGTTAACTTCCATATACTTTTATCCCACATCAGGCATGTATTATGTTACATCTTAATGCACCTTCTTTTCTACCTTTCCTCACTGGCCATCTTCTTAACGCTATTCATATCTACTCACAAGAGATGCAAAATAGCATCTTTTCCAAAATATAAATATTGTTGCATGGCATGTAACTCTAAATAATGAACTGACATGCTTTATTTCTCTTTAGATTACTAAATTATATACATTTTTGTATTGAACATATACTCATTTATATTAGCATTATGCTTTTCTGTATTCCCTTGTGGAGCTACTATGTTTATTGCTGTATTTTGTTGTACCACTGATTTTCTTTCTATCTTCATTGGTGTTTTTCTCCCTAGGACTCATCTGAAAAGGGGCTTGCAGTCAAGTCAAATCTTCCAGGTAAACTAATGCAAATAAATAAATAATAAAATAAATAAGAGGAAAAATCATTGGTATTCTGTAAAATCAGGGAAGTTGAGATGCACGATGTATGGTGACAGCAGAAATTAAAAGATAATACCACCAGGCTGATAAACACTCAAGAGCAGGACATTCACAAAACTCATCTCGTTGGTACTCACTCAATAGCAACCACCACAGATCCATAGATTTCACATACCTTGACAGTGATCATCTCCTTGTGCAAATCACAAGTATCATGCTAGTATGGGACCACAAATTGCTGCAATTTCTTTTATGGTTGCTGTTTTCAGACATACTCCTTGTTGAGCAGTAAATAAAGCCTTTCAAAGTAGCTGCTTATCATATTTTATAAAAGAATGTCTCAAGCATGTATCCAATCATGAAGTAGCTATTTATGTTGCAAGGCAACATAGGGATGAGAAAGGTCAATTTGAATGGAGTAGGAGACTTTTCTTTTAAGATGGCTGCACTATGAGGAGCAGCTTAATTTCAGCTTTTCCGGTGTGAAAACAGAAACTCAGAAGACAGTGCCAGTAAACTCGTATCTTGGCTTAAATTTCAGTAAATGGCTAGTAAATTCCCTGCTTGGATGCCATAAAAAAGAAATTCAGAGAACTTGAAAGAAAATCAACCACAAAAGGTGAGGAAAAACCACTGACTGGGAAAAATTCTGCAGCTGTTCAGCAAAAAGAGTGTAAGCTACAACTTTGGTACAATACATGATCTCTATAACTCAGAGGAAAAAATAAGTCAAATGAACTCAGAGATGATTAAAATAAATGAAACACTGATCGAGTATATCAACTCAAATAACAAAATGCTGGAAAAAATGGAAGATGCTTTAAAAAGATATTCAATTGAGGTGATAAAACTGCAAAAAAATGAGGATGAAATGAAGAAAAGGCTGGCCGAATATGAGACTGCTCAAGAAGAGATGTTTCAAAAAATAATAGAAGTAGAGGACAGAGCACATAGGGAAAACCTGACATTTCCTACTGTACCACAGAAGCTGGAAGGAATAGACCGTATTAATTTTATGTAAGCACAAATAAGTAACTGTACTGGTATTCCACAGCAGGTGTCGTTAATTGAAAGGGCACATCATCCGTATGCTCCAAACCTGGCCATAAGAAAGCAATCTAGGACTTTAATAGTAAAAATGCAATCCTACCAGCAGAAAGAGTTGATTCTTACAAAACATTGGCAGAAGGGCAAAGTACTAAAAGTGGGAGACAGTAGAATGTTTATGGAAAATGATTACTCATTGTATACTAGTCAGAAGAGGAGTAAATTTGTTCCACTAATCAGAGAATGTAGAGAAGCAGGAGTGAGATTCAAACTGCTATACCCTGCGATCTTCCTAATATTCTTTCCTGGATAGACAAAATCAGTTTTAATGCAGAACATGCATTTGTTCAACAAAAAGTGAGCTGGGAAAAAGAAGGAAATTCTGCTTCTTGTTCTTCTGGTAATAAAGACCACAGAGAGACTGTACCAGTGAAACCTTTTAAAATCTCTCAGTGGAAAATGGTTGAGAGAAAGAACAAAGCACAAGAGTTGACTAGAATAACAGAGTTCATTGGGAATGAGATAGAGACTGGATTTGGGAGGTAGAGATTAACAGGAATAAAACCAGCAACTCCGAAACTGACAAATAAATATGTGATTAGAAAGCATTAATTATATTTGTGAAACATGACAGAGCAAGAAAATCTGGAAATATTGGATTTTTTTACTTTGTTAAACTTGTAGGGGATGCTAAGGCATATGCCCTACATCATGTCATTGATGTTTGGAAGAACACTTAGGAGAGAAGAAGAGGAGGGAGAAAGTTAACTGTAAGTAAAACAAAGTTTTGTTCTTAGTAGCATTTTTATAATGTATGATATAATCTGCGTGCTATAAAGTAAAGTTGTATCAGTTATTTTCAAATGTAATGATGGTACTAAAGTAAACAGGTGTCTGTTTTTTCCTTCTTTTCTCTTTCTCCTTGTTAAGTTTTAAGAAATGTAGATACTGCAATGTAAAAAGAAGAGTTTTTTCAAAGAGCATGATACAAGAAAAACGTATGTGATTTTTTTTCTCATTCTTGCATGGGAAATGACAGGATAAAGGCTTTTGGCTTGATCCAGTAAAAAGTTTTAAACGAAAGCAAATAAATAAGAAAAATAACATTGAATCTAATAAAAGTTTTTTCTAGTAAATAAATGCTTGTAGAAGTAACTCTGTATCTGGTTTTCATGTCTCCGTGGAGACAATCTGATAAAGAACAATAAAAACAAAATATTTCTTTCTTTTTTCTTTAAATGGGTAGGAGATAATGTTTTCTAAAAGCATTCAAGTGTTTTCACAATCTGGGAGAGCAACAAAGATAAAACAAAACCCGACAGTACTTAGTAGAAGTACAGACTGTACTATGTGTTAGTTTTGTAAGTTAGTATTAAGTTGATAGGTCTTAGGGGTGTATTGGGGGTGGATTTGTTTTTTGTTTGAGGGCTTTTAATAAAACAAAAAATATTGTAAGACATGACATTGCCTCAAATAAGTATGACAAGAAACAACTGTATAAAAGTTCAACCTGCCAAATATTAGTGTATGTATGTAATGCAAATGCTGGAACTAGATATTTAACAAAAAATCTGTTACATATAAAAGGTGGGAATAATAACTTTGTAACATAATCACTCTTTCTATATTATCTTTAAATGCTAATGGTCTCACAGATATATACGAAAAAAAGAGTAATGAACTATATTAAAAATATAGTGTGCAAATAGCTATACCACAGTTGACCCATATGGAAAGAAATGAACATGTGAATTTGATAAAGAAAGGTTTTCAGAATGGTTATTCAGCAGAATACCTGGGTCAAAGGAAAACAGGAGTACTTATATTAATTGCAGTAGGAGCTCCAATAGTGACAAGAGGATAAAAAAGATAATAATGGTAGAGTTGTAGTTCTAAGGGGCTACTGAAAAATGAGGAGGATTATACTGGCATGTATTTTTATTCCACCTAAAACTGCTATAATTGAGAGTAAGAAAATTCTGGGAGAAATAAGCAGGTTTTTAGCAGGAAATATTACTGATAGGTGGGGACTGGAATTTGATTTGCAGCAGTGAAGATACGTCTGTAGGGGCAGAAGGAAAATATAACAAAGGAGGGAAGATTTTTGAAGAAATTTCTGAAAATATTTGGCATGTGAATTCAGTAGTAGGAGTTTGGAGTGAATTTGCATATTATTCTTCAAGATACAAAAATTGGGCTAGGCTAGAGGAACAGATCGTGTGCCAATAGTGACTAAAATAAAAATGCAGGGTAATAAAATAAAAATGAGACACTGGTGCTTTCCCACCTATCTATTGAAAGGAGAGGAATTTAAGGAATGGGTAGTGGAAATTATTTGAGAGTATTTAAAGAAGATAGAAATTTCTTCTGAAAATATAGATAGGGAGTGGGATAAAATTAAAGTTGAGTTTAAAAATAGGGTGGAAATAAAAGAAAGAAAGATGCGGTTAAGAAGTAACAAGAATTATTTAGAGGGACTGACAAATGTTAAAGTATTGCAGGATAGGGGAATCTCACAGAACAAGAACAGGAGCAATTACAGAATGCTAAATAGAAAATAAGGGATTACCATGATAATATGCATGAGTTTAGAAAGACTAGTGTTAAGCTATTGTTTTTTGACAATAACTCTGGACCACAAAAACTTTTAGCACAATGACTCAGCCAACAGAAAGTAGAAAGGGTTGTCTCCAAGTTTAGGAAGCCTATAACATGGAAGATAACAAGAGATTTAGTAGAGATAGTAGAAATATTTTGGAAATTTTATGAGAGTCTGTATAAAGCAGAGAAATATGGAAATCAAGAAAATGTACAAATACAAATGTTCATGGAATAATTAAATATGCTAAGGTTACAGGTAGATGAGGCTCAATTACTAGCACAATAGAAGGAGATGAGATAAAAATGATGATGTATAATCAATCCACAGGAAATTTCCCAGGAATAGATGCTATTCCTGTGGCAGTTTGGAAGTTTGGAAGGACAAAATCTGATAAAGATCTAGAAGGTTTTGTTTAATAGCATTTACAAGGAGGAAAAGCACCAATATCCTGGAAGAAAGTGATGGAAACTGTAATACCGAAAGAGGGTTAAGATCTATCAGATTCAGCTTCCTACAGGCCCATTTCAATCCTAAACCATTATTATAAATTGTTTATATCTATACTAGCTAAAAGAATGACAAAGGTGATGGCAAAATACTGAAGGATGGAATTTGCCCCTTCTCCATTGTTGTGTAATCTAAGAACTGGTAAATATAGTTAGTAGTGGGTGTGGGGGGGGGGGCAGCCCACCACATGAGGGGTCCAGGGAAGCTTACCCCCTGCATTAAAATGTTTATAGTATTTTGAGTTTTCAATATATTTGGATTCACTCTTTTGGTTTGTCAGTGTTCTGAAGTATACCCCTTAAGAGTATGGATTAAAAAGTATTCTGCTATGGCAACTAAGGATATGTGGGAAGAGACTAAACAAAAGATAATACAAAAAGTGATAAATTGCAAGCTCTGTTATATGGATATGGATAGCAAAATGCAAGCAGTTAAAAGGTTTGTAGCCCCTCTAGTTTTATAAATAGGCCAGACATATTTTTATCAACTAGAGGTGATGATATAAAGAAGTGAAGGATTTTATGCGAGAGGAGAATATGGCAAGAGTGTAGTGGGATAAGCTGATTCTTCCAATAGAACAGGGCAGATTCAGATTACCCAATTTGAGGGGGTATTTCACAGCTACACAGTTAAAGTTCCTATACATAGTACAAGCAGAAACCTAAAATTCAAAGTGGAAAGGGATAATCATGAAATGGGGTGAAGCTCAACAAACAAGGAGAAACTGAAATTTTGGATGCAGATCCTTAAGGAGAATAACAATAACCACACAGAATAATATATTCATAAAGTAGCAGAAAGCATTCTAAGAACTAAGCCAACACGAATTTGGAAAAAGGAGAATCTGCCGATAGGGATAACTGCAATTAGGGTTATAGACAACAGGCAAGAGGGAGCTGGAATTTTTTAAAGAAAATTAGCAAAAGATCCAAGATAACAGGAGCAAATAATTAAAGAGGGAAAGCTAAAAGAATGGGAACAGGCCAAGAATTTATTTGCACTGCAGGCTAGAGGGATTGCCTTCCCCATCAAGGATTGATATCAGAGTATAGGCAAAGAGAAAAAATAGGGGGGTCCTAAGCAAAAGACAAGTTCTGGTATTACTAGAATCTAGAACAGAAGCTGCTGTTAAAAAAAGGAATAATTAGTAGGGCATACAAAGTATTGGATAACAACTATAAAAATCAATCAGAGGAGGTTAGAAAGGATTGGAAAGATATATTGGATAAGCAATTCACAAAGGAACTATGGGAGGATATATGTATGTCTCCCAAATATGCAACAAAGTCTAGAAGATTTAGGATCTTTGCTTGGAATTGTTTACATACGTATTTTTTATACCCCAAGTATATTCCAAATAATTTTTCCTCAGGTAGATAGCAAATGTTGAAGTTGTGATGAGGAAGAAAGAGGTAAATGGGAACATATTTTCTGGAAGTGTAATGAGTTGGTAGACTTTAAAGATTCCCTGCAGACTACTGTGTCAGAGATACTGGGTGAGCAAATTGGTGTAACTAAGGAAATTATTTTTTTAGCTATGATAGAGAATCAGAATTGCCTAGACACAATAAGGTCTTGCTGTGTCTAATTATGGTAGCTGCCAAAAATCAGTTACTAGAAAATGGAAATCAATTTTTAAACCAACCTTACTAGAGGTAGAGAAATAGTAACAGAGGTAAAACAACTGGGATTGGGATCTTTAGCAAAAGGTAGGAGCAAATTTCATAGAGAAAATGGAAATTGTGGGAACAATACATGTAGATGAGGAACAAGGTCTAAAAGAAGGGAGGATCTGAATGGGCTATGTAATGTTTGACTGACAATGACTAGATAGATTATAAGTGATGTATAATATTTAGAAGTAAAATGTCAATATGATTTGTGATGTATTATGTTTGTAATTAAAATTATGGCAATATAGCTTGCCTTCATTTGTATAACCGTATGATTGCCTATGTCATACATGATAATTTAATAAAGACGTTTCTTGTTTAAAAAATTGTGAATGGGGTAGGAGAGAGGTGAAAAAAGTATACTAACAACATTTTTTTAACTATATAAACAACCTTGTGCTTTTTACTGTGGGGTACATTGCTGTACTGCCAGTCTGCTTTTAAGTACAGGTTATATATGAATTGACATACATCCACTTGTAATTCATACCGCAAAATAAAAAGCATATATATATATATATATATATATATATATATATATACACACACACACACACACACACACACATATATATATATATATATATATATATATATATATATGATAACAGAAAACACATGCATTACTTAAACATATTCCTAATGAACTTTCTGTACTATTTAAATAAGGCAACACAGCTACAAGAAACAGCATTTGAACACCAATGCACTAATTAACTTTCTAAATTAAATGTGTGGTTTAAATAGCATCATTAATTATAATATAGAATACTAATAAGAGCTATACTAATATAACTACAATTTAGACACTGATTATTTCTAGCCAACCTGGAGGCCTAGAAGGATAAAGCACTAAGTATGGCCAAAGGGACCTTTATCGATTACTAACATGGATGCTTAATGGATTAGGCAGGGAGGATGGGAGTGTCTATTATGGGATGAAAAGCTGAGGTATGTAACCTGGGGTCCAACAATTGGTGGTAGCCTTCAATAAACAAGTGCGTGCTAGTATGCTCTTGTGGATGGAGAAGGCATTTTGGCCCTTGACATGATGCGGGTCACACATCACTCTAAACAGGGAGGGGAAAACAAAGGACTGTCATAGCCAGGAAGCTACTAAAGGCACAAGCAATCAACATGGCCACCTGAAAGATGCTCCCAGATGGCTCTTTACCTTGGGATGATCCCCACCCTTAAAGAAAGATTGGGTAGTACTATAGGGGGAGGCTTGATGTTTAACAGGCATGGAGAGGGGCAAAAAGATATATAAAATAATATTAATTATTACTAACTGATAAACAGCTTTATTTTAGGACTTTCAGAAAAAATGTTTTCTCTGTCAGTAACATTATTAAAACATGCTAATAAATAAATAAATAAATAAATAAAAACACTATCAATCAGTTTTTCTTTGTTAATGCTATAGAACTACAGGTTGAAGTGATATCTCATAGTTCTCTGTAACAAGGCCAGTTCTTTTGTGACTATTATCCCTAGATGCAAACATGGAAATAGGCTCTAAACTAATACTGCTGATTTATAATTACTCCAATAAAGAATTATGAATTTATCAAAGAGGATCTACAAAAATATACACATGGTGCATTAGTACTGATGTCACCTTTAATGTCAATAAATGTTGCATCAGCATTACCAGAGGTAATATTTTGTTAAATAATTTGAATTAGTTACACACAAAGTAGTGTGCAATGTAAATTGGTTCAATTGGCAGCAGGCAATGGTTTCAGCTGGAAGAGTGTGTCTATCTATTTACATCTGCAGATTTCATGCACAGTTCTTTTATTCAGTGGCAAATCTTCTAAACCATGTAATATGACATGACACACCCCCATTAATGGTGCCGCGCAGGAATAGCTTATTCCTGCATGGAAACGACTGTTTAAGAGCAGCACTGCAGTGTGCCATGCATAGTTATGAAGGCACGCTGCCTCTCCTCCTAAACAGACATGGAGCATGGACGAGTACAGGGGGTTTGTCTGAGCGCAGCGCTCTCACAATATATATACCGCTGCACTTAAGAATTGCCATTTGGCAATCAAAATGAGTGAGAACATTCATAGTACAACTCAGACCGCTCAACTGTCCCTGATTTTCAGGGACATCCCTGTTGTTGACTCAAAGTTCAGCTTTGTCCCTCTGAATCCCTGTTAACACTGGTGCCTGTTGAATAAAAGGTGGTGAATTATACTTAATAAATAAATATGACAATAATGAAGAGCTGAGTAGTTATTTCATGTCAGGAAATGTATATTAATTCACATTTTGATTCACTAATTCTGGTAATGTCTCAGGTTAATAGAACTAATATTTGAAAAGTGTCCCTGATCCTCCCTGATTTATTCTGGAGATGTCCCTGATTCTGTTCAGATCTGTCCCTGATTGGTAGAGAGCTATGACAACAATCACAACAAACATGCTAAGATTTCTGTCAAATGTGCAGATGCATGCAGAAATCCACATCAATAAGTGAAATCTGTCCCTTCTAAGAGAAAATAACAGTATTAATATTTTT
>NC_056742.1:231739420-231821920 GCF_019279795.1 Protopterus annectens
GGTATGGAGAATAGCGTCTGTCCCTATGGGCAGTGGGTCATACCTGTTAACTGTGCAGATCAGCACTTTATGACAAGATGTAAGCCATCATAGTGTGTGTTGTGTACCGCAAGACATGTATATTAGTGTGGCAAATAGCTGGTGGCTGACGTAATGCCCTTATGATAGACAAATGAGTTTCAGAGCCCACCACTTGCAGGACAGGCATGTTACCGTGTAATGCATCATGCACAAATGCCATAGGTGTGCAATAGGATTACCTGCAATCTGTCCTATATATATACCCCACTAATGTTAGGCTGTGTCCACATGTGAGACCTGTCTGTGTTGTAGCAAGGCAGAACAGTGCAGCTGTGAAGGAAGGAGAGTTAGAGAGTGTGGACCTGATGTTTGGCTGCACCCTATATATATATATATATATATATATATATATATATATATATATATATATATATATATATATATACATATAAATACATATACACACACATGTATGTCTACAGATTTGCAGACACACACACACACACACACACACACACACACACACACACACACATTATATATATATATATATATATATATATATATATATATATATATATATATATATATATATATATTTCTACCTCTTCTAACCAAACTTCCAAACATTTAAATGCTTAGTCTTGTAAATAAGACTGACACTATTTAAACTCTAATCAACTTATTGTTTAAATCCTTCTACCTGATGTGAACTATTGTACATAACTCTTACTGTATTATATCTGTTTTAGCTTTCTTAAGCAATGTTATGTTTTGAAAAATAAGGAAACTAGCCCCTTGGCAGGGCATTTCCAAAAGTATCATGGGGGAAAGGTGGAGAATTTGAAAGTGTCAGTATTAGATAGTATTGAGAATTTAAAGTATTTAAATGAAAAATCTATAAAACAAATACTTAGGAAAAAGGAATTATATTTTATATTAAAATTTAATACGCTCAAACCTAATGGTTTGAATAGTGACTGTTCATGGAAAAGTTTGCTGTAATGAATGTTTGTTAGAAAAACAGCATTTTATGCAATTTTATTTGTTCTGTTTTTTTAAAAAAAATGTATGAAAGAGTTGATTGAATAATTGCAAATAATTAATGTGTGATAGTAGGTGCTTAAAAGAGAGGCTAATTGCTTAGTTCAGTGAACTATCTACTCTGAAAAGGCTATTTGCCGAGGCGCTAGAGAAGAGAACAGAAGTGTGTTTTTTCGTGTTACTGGATGTAACTACAACCTTTGGATTAAAGCTTTTTACAAAGTTGCAACGGAGTCTTCTTTCGTGTGGTATAACAACAGTTTTCAAAACTTTTTGTGGTTTTTGATATTATGGCCAGTGACTCTTTTGCAGCATTACCACGAATGTTCAGAGAAATGGTAATGGACAATACACAGAAATCTATTGAAAGTTTTTTTACTGTGTCAAACACTGCCAGTAATTCTACTAATATTGGTGCAGTACAAGGTAGAGAAGATGTGCAAAATGGGGATACAGTGTCTGGACTGTATAATAAATGGCAGCAAGATCGTAAGCTGTGGCAACAGAACCCATTCTCACGGGTGGGTAAGAAAAAAGAAACTGTGTTGGCTCCGGAGGTCCGGGACTCTTATATACAAATTGAGAAATTATTATTTAAAGAAACGTCAGTGTTTCTTAATTTACAGAGCCTGCAATGGTATGAAGAACTAGACATTACTCCGAGGGGTTTACGTAGCATAAAAAATCCATCTACACCCTTTGATGTTACCAATCCGGAAGATAAGCAGTTCTGTGATAGGTGGATAGCAGCAGCACACAGATGCAGCATAGAATGGGTTAAAATTCTGATAGAGGGAGACATACTAAAAAAGCAGAAATTAAGAGAAGAAATAAAAGTACTCTGTATTAATATTTCCAATAAAATCAAGCAGGAAGATTTACAACAGTTCCTGATTAAAACTAATGAACAGTTAAATGAATATGAAACAGAATTGATTGATCGTAAAAAAAGTAAATTACATAGAGATCTACGTGATTACGAGAACAAGAGAGCGTTTTTGTTTTCAGCCAATCAGAAGACCCGGCGGCAGCGCGTACATTTTGAACAGAAGGAGGTGCAAAGGGAAGGAGAAGGATATGCTTCAGTGGAGAGCGGACTGTCGCAAACGGAAGCAGAAACGGATAATGAAGATTATCCAGCACTCCCCCAACCAGGAAACCAGAAGGGCATGAATACGTTTCAAGAGAACCGTTTCAATCGGAAACGTAGTTGGAATGGACAGGGGTATAATGGGGGAGGGCATGGGAAACAGCGATCGAGTTACAGCAGTAACAATAACAGCAAAAGAAGGAGATGGGAAGGACAATGGGACTAAAAATGGTTGTGAGTATGATAATAATGAATATGTAGTAAATTTATCTGGTTGCGATTTGTCAGAGTGTGCAGTAAATGTTTTGAACAAAGGTTTGAAATTTGTACCCACAGTCATCCCGAGGGTACACATGTTAAAAGCAGACATATTTCATTTTACTCGCAAACTGCATTTATTGGAAATGTTTCATTGGTCAAAAAAGGATTTCCCAGTAGAAAGTACACAACAAATTGATAATATAACTACTTTAGTTAATAGTGAGGAAGAGTTTTTTTCCTGTAATTCGGAAATTGATACAGATGAATACAGACAATTGGATACGAGTTCTATTCCTATAGTTAGTACCTATATGCCACCTCAGAGTAATGAATGTATTAGATATTTTCAGAAATCGCTAACACATAATGTAGAAATGGAATGTGATAGATTTAAATGTAAGAACAAAAGGGCAGGCATGTATAATCTTACTAAAATGGAATGGGACTGTTTGAATGATTTAAGTAAAAATGATAAGATAATATTCAAACCTTCTGATAAAGGAGGGAAATTGGTTATATTAAATGTCAAGCAGTATTTAGACATGTGTTATGAACACTTGAATAATGAGAATATATATGAAGTAATAGACATGACACAGTATAATGAGGCACAAAAAAAGTATGAACATATTATTGATAAAGGGTATAGATTACATTATTTCTCTTATAAAGATGTAAAAGAAAAATTTAATATTAATACTCCTAGAATGCCATGTTTTTATTGCATTCCAAAAATACATAAAAAAATCTTTCCACCACCAGGACGACCTATAGTGTCAGCAACAAATGGGTATTTAGAAAATATTTCAAAGTTTTTACATCTGTATCTGATGCCTATTGTGTGTAAATTACCGTCCTATATCAAAGATGTATTTGACTTTATTACAAAAATAAAAGATATATATTGGAAGGCAGATATGTATTTTGTGGTAATAGATGTGGTGAGTCTTTATACAAACATAAGACATGAAGATGGAAAGATGGCTATCAAGTATTTTATGGGTAATGAAAGTGTGGTGAATTATGTAATGGAATTGTTTGACATATGTTTAACCAATAATATGTTTGAATTTAATGGTTCCATGTATAAACAGAAGCAGGGCACTGCTATGGGGGCAGCCTTTGCCCCTAGCTATGCAAATGTATTTATGGGATTTTTTGAAGATAAATACATATATACTAATGCATTTTTTAAAAAATATGTACAGATGTACTATCGTTACATTGATGATTTAGTGTTTATATGTAAAGGGGGACAATCAGAAATTGACAATTTTCTAACTGAAATACAGGACAATGCAATGAACATTAAATTTGATGGGCTACAAAAGGGCCAAGAAGTGCAATACGTGGATATTTCAATTATGGGAAAAAAAGGACAAAAAATAGAGTATCAAATACATAGGAAATTCCAAGGGAGTGGCTCTGTATTACATGGTAGCAGCCATCATCCCTTGCATATTATGAAAGCGATTCCCTATACAGAACTGAATAGGGTAAATAGATTGTGTAGTAATTCTATAGCTAAGGAAAAGGAACTTATGGCAACTTGTAATAAATTTATACAAAGGGGTTATAATCAATATAATATAAATCAGAGTTTGGACAAAGTTAAAAAATGCGGAAAGTATTATGCTGAGGGGGTGTGGAATACATTACAAGAAAGTAAGGAGAATGTATATTTTGTTTCCACATTTTCTATAGCCTCCAATAGTGTTAAATATTATGTTTTAAATAGTTGGAAGCTATTACAAAAGGAAGTAGAGTGTCTAACAAATAAACACATAGTTTTTTCATACCGGAGGGGAAGAAACATACAAGATTTTTTGATACATAGCAGGTTTAAAATGGTATGTCAGCCAATGTTGTCACAAGTTATGGAATATGGAACAAAGAGATGTGGGAAATGCACTATTTGTAAGTTTATTGTAAAACAATTTCATCAGATCAATAATACTGCATTTGAAATTAAGGGAAACTATAATTGTAATTCTATGGCAGTAATATATGGAATTGAGTGTGGTTGCAAAAAGTTTTATGTCGGGGAGACGAAAAGAACATTGACTTGTAGGATAAAGGAACATGTAAGGGATATTTTGAAAAATAAGGAAACTAGCCCCTTGGCAGGGCATTTCCAAAAGTATCATGGGGGAAAGGTGGAGAATTTGAAAGTGTCAGTATTAGATAGTATTGAGAATTTAAAGTATTTAAATGAAAAATCTATAAAACAAATACTTAGGAAAAAGGAATTATATTTTATATTAAAATTTAATACGCTCAAACCTAATGGTTTGAATAGTGACTGTTCATGGAAAAGTTTGCTGTAATGAATGTTTGTTAGAAAAACAGCATTTTATGCAATTTTATTTGTTCTGTTTTTTTAAAAAAATGTATGAAAGAGTTGATTGAATAATTGCAAATAATTAATGTGTGATAGTAGGTGCTTAAAAGAGAGGCTAATTGCTTAGTTCAGTGAACTATCTACTCTGAAAAGGCTATTTGCCGAGGCGCTAGAGAAGAGAACAGAAGTGTGTTTTTTCATGTTACTGGATGTAACTACAACCTTTGGATTAAAGCTTTTTACAAAGTTGCAACGGAGTCTTCTTTCGTGTGGTATAACAATATTATGTTTACTTCTACTTTTCTTAAGTGTTTTTATATCTAGAATGTAATAACTACCTGCTTTATTTTTGTTTATTAATCCTTTATTTATCATGTAACAATATTTTTATACTTTTGTATATCTGTGTGGAGCTTTTCTCCCCGGGCCTCTACTGAAAAAGGAAATATATCCAGCTAGACTAGCCCGGTCAACAAATGTAAAATAAAATAAATAAATAAATAAAATGTGTATATATATATATATATATATATATATATATATATATATATATATATATTTGTGTGTATGTCTACCTATATACAAACACACACACACACACACACACACACACATATTACCAACACAGCTAGGGCAACCCCATACCTACACACACCACATCACAACAGCCCAATTAATAATTGAACGCCCTCACTCACACACATGGTGTCAAATATATGGCTCAGGCTATGTCACTGGCAAACCAGCAACACACCCTTTGCATATGATGATACCTGTGCCACATCTCTGTCTTCCATAACATCAATGCAGCGACAGGCTAATATGGTTCTGATGCACAGGGTGACTGTACTATGGTGTACCATTGTAATGCTGTGTAACATGTTGTCAGCAGTAAAGTTTAATGCTTACATGTCAGGAAGTGTAGCTGTCCAGTCATGATGCCTTATAGCTGTTATTAACACTGAGTGACTGTGGTCTCTATAATGTATTCCGTTTGTGTTGTAGGTATCCATGTGTCAGCAGGATGATGGTCTGCTGGTGTATCCTACAAGGGGTATGGCACTGTGGTGACACCTTGGCTGTGCCATATCCTGGGTACAGGTGAACACATCACAGGTCTGTATAACACTTGCTGCATGTGTCACATGGCTGATAGGTCTGGGGGTGTATACAGGTGAGTGCATGGTGGCTGATGTCAGCAGCCCTTCTACACTGGTAAGTGTACTGGGTGATACACACCACATGTTTGTGTATAACACACAGAGGCTTTGGTGTTGATGCAATAGGTTCATAGGTTCATAGGTTCATACTAGGCTATCTGCCCAAGGGCATTTATAAGCCTATCCCATAGTTATGTGGCTTTCGCCACCCTTTTAGTTTGAATAAAACTATGCCTATTATTTTGCTGTTCCTCTGTCAAGCAGTGACACTGAAGTAATCCCTGGGGTATATCTGCGATCTCCCATCCATTGGTCAAGATTCCTCTTGAACAAGGCCAGCAAGGTGCTCTGCCTCACATGTACCGGGATTTTGTTCCACAGCATAGGGAGTCTCTGGGTGATGAATCTGTCCCTCCAGCACGTTCTATTAATAACCGTGTCAAGGTTTAAGTCTCCCGCCCTTGTGGTTCTGAGGGATCTAGATTTTTTGAGGTGAAGCATATTCATCAAATCTGGGTTTGACATGGCCTTATATGTCAGGCACAGGTCACCTCTGAGCAAGCGGTATGAGACTGAATAGAGCTGGAGTTCTTTCAGTCGGGCAGCATAAGACATATTTTTGAGACCCTTTATCCTTTTGGTGAGGAACTTTTGGGGCCTTTCCAGCTGCTGCAGGTGTCGGGTCAGATACATTCTGAATGGGGCATTGTACTCAATCATAGGTCTAATGAGTGATGAGTACAGGGGGACGATGACCTCCCTTGATCTAGATGTGAATCCCTTCATGATCAGGTGGGCAATGTAGAAGGTTTTCCTAACTACTTTAGCAACATGAGTGTCAAACGAAGGCTACTGTCAACCTGGGTCCCCAGATCCCTGATGACTTCTTCTGTGCTCAGTGGATTGCCACCTATATGGTAGCTAGGGGTAACCTTGTTTTTCCCAAAGGGTATGACTATGCATTTCTTGGCGTTTAACTTTAGGCCATGGCTCTGGCACCAGTTATCTGTTTCTGTGAGGCCCTTCTGAAGGATATCTGTGTCAGATGTGTTTTCAACTATGGCGCCCAGTTTGCAGTCATCTGCAAACTTTGTCAGCCATAACCCTCCTGTGTTTGCTTGTACTTCAGAAAAGTAGATGCCGAACAAGAGTGGACCCAGGACTGAGCCCTGTGGGACACCACTTGTGACAGGCTTTGAGTCTGACATGGCTCCAGCAACTCTGACCCTGTGGGTTCTGTCACTTAGCCAGTTTGCAACCCATCTTGTGATGTATGGGTTTACATTCAAGCTGATGAGTTTTTCGATGATACCTGAGTGGGGTATTGTGTCGAAGGCCTTTGCCAGGTCGAGATAGGCTGTATGGACTGCCTTTCCCTCATCAATGGCCTTGGTGACTGTCTCGAAAAAGTCAACCAAGTTTAAAAGGCATGAATACACAGAGAATACTGTACACATGGATGTATGTACCTGTGCAAGGAACCAATTTTAGCCTATGTAATTCCAACAAGACAGAATAGGCACAACAACACATTGGGAAATAAGCAGTCTGCTAGTTTAATGTCATTGACAATGGTACTGGCAGGCTATATGTCCCCTTCCCCAATGTAGTGCAATCCTCAACTCGGTAAACATAGGTGTGCTGGTGTGGGTGGCGCAGACCTACCCTTTGGAGGGTGTGAGGTGCTGTAGAACCACAGATAGTGTGAAAGACAACTACTTAACCTGTTGACATGAACTGTACAGTATTACAGCCAGTTAAGCGAGGGGATACACTCAACAGTAACTGCAATGATGCTGTCTGTGTCCACAAGGGCCACACCCAGCTATATATACCAACCCCAGTATCGCTGTACACCTATATAGTGGGGAAGAGGACATTTACTCATCTACCACTAGTTGTGATGGAATGTATTTCCACAGGATGATACCTGTGAAATGTTAGCATTTGCCAGGCAGTTCTCAGACAGATGACCTCCTAGGACATATATATTCTGCAAATGGAAGTAGATTCTGTCACATACACACACACTCTTACTTGGCAACACTGGGGCTAGAACCCCTACCTAAGTATGTAGTGCTACTGATGTTAGCATTTGTCAATCAGTTCTTGGACAGATGACCTCCTGGGACATATATTTTCTGCAAATGGAAGTAGATCCCTTCACATACACACACACTTACTTGGCAACACTGAGAGTAGTACCCCTACCTAGGTACGTATTGCTACTAATGTGTTTGGCCTTAATTACACACACCACACAGCTTTTAGGATGAAGTGTGTTCCAGGTTACATGTTATGTGAAGAACATCCCCAAGCCCTGTACAGTATGGTAATGGGAGATGTACTGGTTGTTTATTTACAGTACATAGTGTGACATACTGCCATATACATATTGACAAACACATAACAGTCATACACACATCTGAGAGACCTGGGCATATCAGTGCTAACTACCTTGTCAGTGTGTCCATTCTGTTACAGATAAGTTGCACACAGCACATGCATAACTGGGCTGAATAGTGTTATTAACCTGTATGGTTGATGGTGACAGTGTTCCCCATGGAGTGGAACATGGGACATGTACTGGGGGTACCATGGTGTAAAGACAGTATACCCAGCACCCACACCCCACAGTGGATATTGTGCACACTGAAACCCATGATAATACTCTAACATATCCACCATCACACATTGACCAGGACTGCAAAACAACCCCTTGTCTATTCCAAGTGTGCTACTACAGGGATATGCATCTAATGCACATGCCACAGGGATAGTAGAGTGATGCATTGTCACGGCTCTCCTATGGTCAGCAACATCACTATCCCTAATACTGTGTGGTAAGGCATATTGTATTAGGAGAATGTGGCCTCAGAATGCTGTATCCTACAAATATACACACTTGCAGACATACACACACTTGCTAAAACTCAGAGGGTATCCCATGCCTATCAACCCATTTGTACAACAGTGTTGTGCTGGTACTGCAAGCCCCAGGTAGCCCTTAGGGTGAAGAGTGTAACAAGGTACATGTAATGTCCAATACATCAGCAGCGGCATCTAACTATGGCAATGGGGGTGTGGTGGGTGTGAAGGGTGTCAGGGTATTATCAACTACAGGTCTACAAACACACAGACACTGTTATTCTCAGTATTGCACACGTACACATTTGACAGTACTGGGGTTCATCTGTGCAGGTGTTCATAGGTGTGTACCAGGCTATTGTCCATTGAGAGATGAGAAGTGTAGAGGATGTGTGTACAGTGGTATCATGCCACCTGCCAAGTGTCAGCAGTCCATATATCAACAGATATCACAGGGGTGATCCTCATGGTGAGAGTTAAATACAACATCCAGTCATCTGGTTGCCTCTTGCAGAGGGCCACTGAGGTGCTCCAGTTGACATGTATGCAACATGTACTACATAACATGCTGAGTGTCTGTCTTGGACACCTGTATGCAAGCATGTTCTGTTGACTGTGGTAGTGTAGTTGAGGAATCCATGGCATGTGGTGCATACAGGGTGTGGGTTACTAGCTGTGGCATTCATAGCACAGCTAAGCAGACATGTCAGTGTCATTCAAGCACAGATTGTCTGTATGCAGCCAAGATGGAGTCCCGACATCTGCACATCTGTACAGAGGACATACAGACATTAGCTAGCCAACTGGGTATGCAGTAGGATGACTGTGTTGACAGATAGACATCTAACACTGATAGGTATGCCATTACTACATGACAGGAGCCCTCAATGACATGTCCTATACACAAAGTAGTCTACAGTTGATATCTACATGTCAGATAAATATCCAGTAGCAAATACTTCACAACACACAGCTCACACACCAAGAACACGATGGTGAGGACTCAGAGTCCATCTTTGCATGCAGGGGTGTTTGGTTCCAGGACTACAGTCTGCAATATACACTTACTTGGGAATGCACTTTCAACAGTAGTAACGTAATGATACATTACATGCAAGTGTGACTGCATATAACCTGGGATACTACCCATGTATGAAACACATTCAAATGGAAAAGAGTGTTGTACAAGCCATATATACCCAGGTGTCCCAGACAGTAGACTCACACTCCCTTGCTACTGTAATGACAGCACATAGATGCATGTTATGTACATGGAATTAAATGTACTTATTAAAGATATCATTACCCTGCTATTTTATCAGGCCGGAATGTGAGCACTGGTTACCAGGGCTGAGCCATACATAGCAGGTTTCAGTATTGCTGCATTATAAATGCTAAGCAGATTTACGCACTGGTAAGCGAAGCCTACACGTTGTAAGCTCCTTTTTGTTTAACTGTATGATAGCAGTGCTTACCGTAACGCAAACCCGCTTAAAGCTGCTTAAAACTGCCTTAACCACTCTATATCCAACAGCCCTTGTTCTGCCCAGCAACAAAATAAACACCCTTGTAGGTCTTGAACCCAGGACCCTATACACTACAGTCACAGCAGTTAATCACTAAGTAATCACAGCTGTGAAAATGGCTGTTGTTTTTCAAATATATCTGTCAGAACACATACTGAATAGTATTGAACAACTGCAATGACTTCTGCAATTGTGTAGTACTTGCTAGTGATATTACTGTTGAATCATTTATGTTGGTATATCTAAATATACACATATCAGATAAATATGGTGTAATACATCTAGGAAGGTATACACAACAGTCATGTTTACACATAAGGATATGGATATATGTATATATATATATATATATATATATATACATATGTAGATATATGTGTACATGTACATACACACACACACACACATATATATATATATATATATATATATGTGTGTGTGTGTGTGTGTGTGTGTGTTTATATACATCTGTATATTTCATTTTATATATATATATATATATATATATATATATATATGGTCATCTATAGATCTATCTGTATATGTATGTATATCATATGTGTGTGTGTGTGTGTGTGTGTGTGTGTGTGTGTGTGTGTAGATATATATATATATATATATATATATATATATATATATATATATATATATATATATGTATATCCATATATGGCTGTATATATATATGTATGTGTGTATATATCTATATTTGTATATATATATATATATATATATATATATATATATATATGGCTGTATATATATGTATGTGTGTATATATCTATATCTGTATATATATATATATATATATATATATATATATATATATATATATATACACATATACATATATGTATATGTATAACATATATCCATAACATGTAGTGGAGTCATACCTCACCACCAATTGTCACAACCTCTTCGTGCAAGGGGATGTCTTGTAAGTATTGCAGGTATAAATGTAGACTGCTGCTACTGTTACAGGGGTTGTCTTAAGAGAAATGCTGTGTGTGACGTCACAGCTGATATTGATATGTACGCCATCAGTTACTGACAGACACCATAAAATCATCATAGCAGAGTACCACAGATATCACAGTAATGATCCTGTGAATACAGCACAGATATGACCAATAAATGTGGACAGTCTGACACACTCTGGTCAGTCTAGAGGCATACACAGAACCCCTTAGTGCAAGATGTGTGGACCAAGCCTGATAAAGTGGATGTTTACAGCCATGTAAATGGGGATATCAAGAACATACTGGAATAGATAAGCTCACACAGTTTATGCATTCACACACTCCTGTCTGTCCTGACACATAATAACTGGAGGAGCAGAGGTCACAAGCCCACATACTACCCACTAGTTAGTGACATACATCTGTACAGTATCCCACTGCTTTGTCAGAAATACACAACAGTTATGTTGGCCCGGCAACAGTACATCTGACAAATATCTGGACATAACATCACACTGGGTAAGTACACTGAGCTGCTAAGCATGTCACAAAGGACTGTGCAAACTACAGGCAGACTGCCACAACACTGGCCTACATTTCTTATGGGGAATACACATGTACCAGCAAATATATCAGGCTGTACAGGCATGTAACAGTACAGAGTAATGGACACCTGTGTGAAAGCACATACCCACAACCAATCTGAACACAGCCACACCCACATATGGTAAGCGTGCTTAACATTACAGTATATAGACTGTGTGCCACTCACACACTAACCCTATATACACTGGGCCAATACACAGTATAGTCCAATGCCTGACTGTGGTATGGGACATGTGTCGGTTTGGCCCTACAAACATGTACGCCAATAGGGTACCATACACTGGAGCAGCATGCAACATCAGATAGAACATGACCAAGAACAATGACATCTACAACAGTCTGTACACAGGCCAAGGTACATATTCACAATACACACTCTTTCGACAATCACCATAAGTACACAGACCTCACTACTGTAGACACTACAACAGAATGTCGAGGTTATGTCCTCAAATATAAGCCTTACTATACATAACATGTCTAGCAGTCTGGTATCTCACTGGCTTGTTATCAGTTATGATGTCAGTAAATAATGATGTACCAAACATATGCACCTCTAACTGTATGACATATGTACAAAGGTTGGCAGAGTTGTGGCTGGAGGCACAAACACAGGGCCAATATTAACATGTTGCTGTGATAAACTCATACATTTACTGGTGTAACGTTTTTTTGTGACATATGTCTTCTGAGGCATATAAAGTCAGTAACTCACATGGCTGTCACCATGTACTGCATTTTTACAGATAGGACATGTGTGAGTAACACAACACATGTAAGACTCCAAACACTGGCCAGTCTGCAGATAGCCCTACAGGTGAGAGTTTCCTAAACTGCATAACACTGTCATGACAGATATTAAATCATGCAGACCAGCCATATTCACACAAACCCTGTTAAACCAACATTACTTCAAATGTAGAAGAGCAAGACTTACATTCTGACCTCATGTCTGGAACATCCCCCTCCTGTTTGTTGCCCTGTCTCCACAGTGTATGTTTTAAGAGGTATATCCCACTACCCTCTGTGATGCTGTTTGCCAAACACAGACATGAAGTCCTGCTCACAGTGAATAAAAAGGGCCAACACCCACATGATGTTCCTAGTTATAGGAGTGTGTTTCCATGCAGTTGGCTATAGGAATGTTACCACAGCTGTTCCACATGCCATCAGCTAGTGGGGGACTGCAATTCATGCACAGGCCATCAGCTGATCATAAGCAGCACTTGCAAAATGGAAGCTGCTGCCTAAGCAAAGCAGGTGTAATTTTCCACATCCATCAAAGAGGGAGTGAGAGAAACAAAGTAAGAAAGGAAGAGGGTAAGACAGTAAGAGGTAAGCATATTTGTGTCACACACTTACCAGTACAGGATTTCAAACCTCTGCCTGACTATGTATTGCTATTGTATTTTATGCAGTTATTGCATGTGCCACAGAGATTACATGTTGGAAAGCTGTCCAAAGGTATCTTTGAAGGTGAGTGACATCAGCAACAGTAAGAAAGGAGGGATAAGGAAAGTGTAGTACATGTGCCTGTCCACAAAAGCAGGTGTCAAGGAAGACAAAATCACACTCTTTCAGGGACTTACACACATTATCACAGTTGGCAGGGTCAGGACTGGAATTTCTAACTAACTAGTTTGATACACTACAGTATTATGCAGGTATCACATGCACCACAGAGGTTATCAAGCTGATATATGGGCAAAGGGTATGTCAAGGTAACTGACATCAGAAGGCATGCTACAGTGGGGCAATGGTAGGTGTAGTGAGTGTGGATGGCTTCCAAATTATTAATCTCCACACAAACACAGACACTGATTTGCCAGTACTGACATGCATGGGTTCATTGCTTCTCAGCTGTGTAGTAGTTGACTGTGTCAGTAGGCTGTACAAGGCTAGGCAAAGGGTATGCCTTGGCATCAAGCCACATGATAATGGTCTGCAGTGTGGCTCAGGGGTGTAGTCCCTGGAATGGCCCACACAGGTGGGTATTGTATTCACTATCCACTCATCTGGGTTACTATTGTGGGTGGCCAGTGCTGTGCAATGCTTGCCATGTATGTGTTCTATAGTCCATACCATGGACGGTGTCATAGTTGTGCACATGTCCCACATGCATATTCTGTGACATGTGGAAGTGTACCTGCGGTGTCTGGGACATGTTGTATGGACAGATTGATATCATCTGATGTGGCATTCCTGACCTCATGTGGTGAGAACTGGCTATGGAATTGAGGTTGATCCTGCACCTACATTGACTGCATGATATAGGTATTCACTGGTGTTAATGGCATCTGTCCATACAGGGCATGTGTATAAGGCATGGTATTTCCTTTGTGGGTTACATTTGCTGACTCTACAGTTGTTTCAGGTGTCCAGTGGGGAAGATAGCAAAGGACCACTGTATATGGGTCATCTACACCAGCCTCTCTGCTGTTTGACATCTGTTGTCCTTGTAAGGTGGACATTGTTACATATAGAAGGTCCTCAATATACGAAATTTGCAAAACCCACCCCACAATGAGTCCTATTATTACACAATCACAGCTACCTCCACACAGGATACTGATGACAGTCACACACACATTTGACAGCACTGAGAATCAGACCCCTACCTAGCTGTGTATTGCTACTACAGTGTATTGTGTTTATCACATGCTCCATGGAGCTTATAGGGCTCCCACTTCCCCAAAGGTGTATTTCAAGGTGAATGACATCAGCAGGCTTGCCAAAGTAGGGCAATGGACAGTGTAGTGACTGTGACTGGCCTCAAAAGCATCGATCCATACAAATGCACACACATAGTCTCACACTTGCCATGTCTGGGATTTGAACGCTTTCCTAGCAGGTATATCACAGTGTAGCATTATGCAGTTATAGCACGCACCACCGAGCTTATAGGGCTACATTTTCCCCAAAAGTATATTTCAAGGTGCATGACATCAACAGGCTTGCCAAAGTAGGGCAATGGACAGTGTAGTGACTGACTGGCCTCAAAAGTATTGTTCCCTACACACACAAACACAGAGTCTCAAGTTGCTATGTATGGGATTAGAACTGCTATCTAACGAGTACATTACATTACAGCATTATGCAGTTATAGCACACACCACAGAGGTCATAGGACTAGCCCTTCTCCAAAGGTGTATTTCAAGGTGAATGACATCAGCAGGCTTGCCAAAGTAGGACAATGAGGAGTGCAGTGTGTGTGAATGGGCCATAAACCATTCATCTGAAAGCACACACACAACACTCAGTCACACACAGGTTTACATTTGACAGGAAGATGTATACAATTGCTAGATGAATAATGACTTGTACAGTCATGTTACACAGTTATCACAAGCACCACAGACACTATAGTGCTGAGGGCTACCAGAAGCAAATGTCTACAGTGATAGACATTTGTACATCATGTGGTATTGGCCAATTGGATGTGTGCTGGCTGGGACAGGCCTCATGATGGGAAGCTCTTTGTCACTGTCTTGTCACTCTCTTCCACGCCTCTATGTATATGTATGCTTAGCCTATTATAGTGTGCTGTCCTTGGATATATGTGCATTCCTATCTGATGTATGTGCAAAGCATGACTGGTGTGCAATGTGGAGTCTGTGAACAAACATCTGCGACTGACAGATATGTATAGTCCACTGTTGTTGCCAGACATGGGCTTCAAAGTGTGGGAGCGTGCCCAGTATGACCTTTCAGTATTTTGTTGTCAGACATGGGCTTCATTTCTCTAAGTGTGGGAGCACACTCAGTATGACCTTCTGTACTGAATGTGTGAATCCATTCCAGGTAGGTTGTACTCCATTGCAGGCATTTGTGTTCTACACCTACAGCTAGCAACCTGTTTCAGCAGGATATCTGTAGATCGGTTGACAATATAGGGTCACAATGGGCAAAGGATAGTGGGATACTGTAACTATTGTATCTGTGCTGCTTCTGCTACATGGTTTTCTTGTTAGCAGAGATATTCAGACATATGTACTGTTTTGCACAGTGATGTTTTATGTCATCAACTACTGACAGGTGCACATATTTGCTTGCAGTAATTTCCTGAGAAACACAAGATGAATGAAGCTGTGTCCAATATTGTGGTCTGCAACCTTCATACTCTTGCACAATCATCCCATTCTGGAAGGGGAGCTGCAGACACTTGCTGATGGGTCTGTATAAATGGTTCAGTACCTTGCTACTGTGGTGGCTGAAGATCCCATGCTTGTACATCTATCGACGTGACAGTATGGCCATATCCTGCTGTAGCCATACCTCACAGCTGTACAGATTCACACAGGTTACCCAGAGGCAGGGCTCATATGTCTGGTCATTACCCCATTCACATTGTGATTTATGAGCAGGTTTGTACCCACCCATTCCTGTGTTTGCAGGCAGGGATAGTATGTGCACACATGAGTTTCAGACTTCATACACTCCTTGGTGCCCCCCCCCCCCGTTATTCTATCCTCTTCCATACATTATGAAAATGATATCTGATAAGTATCCCTATAGTTATCACTTCATCCCAGCAGTATTTAGGGGTTTGTCCACAGTTCATGCAGTAGGACATGGTGGGCATGCTACTGGGATTTGTCAACATGGCCTTGCATTTGTGTTCTGTGGACTGTGTGTTATGTTATTTGGGAGTCCATGAGATAACACACATTGCCAGTACGGGTGAGACACAGGCCTTTAACAGAGGACTGTAGGGCATTTGGTAGTGATGCAGGCCATCTGTAGCAGCCCAGTGGAGTGTGTCACCACCACAGTCCCAAGCTGCAAGCCACTGTATTCCTCTGGGGTGACAGGGTAGGTGTGCAAGGTGTTAATGTCAATAGTTTCTGTCCTTACTGATCCATTGGTGTGGTTGCTGGCAGGGTGCTACTTACAACTAGGGACACACCTGCATTGGACACCTCTTCAGCATGCTGCATTCTGTGGCTATTCCCATGGAGAGGCGGAGGTCATATTGTACTTATTCCCAACAGCAGAGTTATGACCTATGAGGTAACTGTGGATGATGGTGGGGTGAGCTGGGTGGATGTGTTCTATGGAAGCTACTTGCAGCTGACTCACAGATATACGTGGGGCATTCCACTTATACTGGCTTGTGCAGGGATATCAGCAGTTTTTCAGTACTTTATACCTGTGCCTTTTGTGGTCTGCCATTGTTTGGCCAGACTACATCAGTATTCCATACTACACAGCCAACTAATGTGCTGCTAACCTGTACGTACAATTCCAAAGGTGTGTCCATTTGACAGTAACATTTTATACACTCTCTGTCTAGGGTACTTCCACCAGTGTACTGTTTGAATGTCTGGGCCCACATTAATGCCATGTCCATCTTTCAGATGGTGACAGATATTACATCTGAATAATTATTATGGATTACTGCTGGATTGTGTCTTGCTGGGATGCATTCTGTTTGGCACTGCAGTTGTGAGAACTTGGACCTGTAATCAACAATACTGGCCATTGGCCACCATGACCCAACCCTCCATGCCTACATGCTGACCACTTTCACACACTATACAACACACAACAACCTAACACACAGAGCCCTGCATATTGTACACGTGCAACAATCAATCCTGCTACTTTGGCCAGCTCAGGTAATACGTGCTCCACTGTTATTATACCTACATGTACATGTTACTACATTTCTACATAGGATTGTGGGGGGGGGAACTCCTGATAACTGTAAACATTTGCTATGACTGTATTGGTATTTCAGGTACTCTGTTGGCTTCCATTTCATTCTGTATTCTGACCTATCATGCAGACTAGAGGCATATCAGTGTACTACAGATCTTAGGTTTGATTGACCTACTTTTCAGTTTCAGACTTCTTATCCTTCCGAACTAACATCCCACTGCATGAACTGTTGTAGTCTGTCTGTGTAGGTCTGGAGGGGACTGTTCTCCATAGCCATCAATCAGAGGCCTTAGCACAGCCTTTCTTTGTGTTTGTTTACACCTGTCCTGCTGGCTGAGACTGTTGTTGGGTATGTGAGCCTCACTGACATGCATGTGTGTGTCCTATGGTCACACATTTGACCCACCACATGTCCTGCAGTGGGTTTTGTCATCTTGTCTAGTAATGCCTACTATGTTGGCACCAGTATTTGTTAAGGATTTCATGCTGCTGATATAAGTGTCTACTATCTGCTGCTATCCCATTCAGCCACCCGATTCCCTTACGTGCTTACATCCATACCATAGATACAGGTAGCATAACATACTACTACATTAAGCAGTTGATAGTGAGAGTGACTTACCTTGTGGCTGTGCCAGTATTGAGGATGGTGCTGCAGGGCTGAGTATGTCAGATGCACATAGCACACTCCCTATACATGGCTAAACACAGGTAGTGTCATGTTTGGCATCCCTTTTACTGTATGTGCAAGTCAGAGAGAGGTGCCATTCCCTGGGTTCCTACCATGTCAGTGTATGTGCTATGCATTGCCTTTTTGCCAAGGCCTGGGTATATTGGGCATGCCTCCTTCTGCCTACAGAGGCAGGCTGAGGTTGTTCCTCCTCCGAGTCACTCTGTGCCTGTGCTGGCCTTGGCAATGGTGGCGGGCTGTGTGGCCCTGCCCCATGCTGCTCCTGCTGCAGCAGTTTCCACAGGATCATATTGTGTAGCATGGCACATACAATGACAATTTGGGTACATGTAACTGGTGAGTACTGCAAGGCTCCACCGAATATGTCCAGGCACCGGAACTGTGACTTGCGCATCCCAAACACATGCTCTATTATGATTCTGGTTTGTGCATGTGCCTCATTATGGAGTTCTTGTTCGGGTGTGTGTGCATTTCTGATGGGTGTCATCAGCCACTGCTCCAGGGCATAACCAGCATCCCCCACTAGGTGGCCATATGGGAAGTCCCCAGTGGCAAATCTCTGGCTCCGTTTTGTAGTTTGCAGAAATGTACTAGGTTACTAGCTGAATACATTTCTGCAGGTTACCCTGTTCCTGCACAGATGACTGCCAACTTCCTGGATCACTAATTCACCTCATTTGCATGTTTTTCACCTACAAATGGGGTAATTAGCATACAGGAGCTGTGTTCATGCAGGAATAGTGCAGGAGTGCACATGCCGGGAGCTTGTTCGTGGATCTCTTGGCAGCCCTATTGCCTCCAGCAGTTCTTGCACTATTCCTGCATACCGTGCAGATCTTGCTGAATCCTGGGGACTGTTAGCAGCATTGCTTTCCCAGCCTTTTGTGCAGTAGGATGGATTGAAATGAAAAAGAAGTGGTAAGACATTAGTATCTGTAAAAAACCAGCTCATATTCCAAAGTGCATGTGCTCAGTACCATTGTTCACAGAATAAAGTATCCTGAACAATATTATAATTGTACTGTTTCTGTCGTGTGGAGAGTGAGAAAATATTTTACTGATTTTGCTAAACTGATTTACTGCTGGTATGTTTTTTCACCATCACTTACCTTAAATTAATGTATTTCTTTGGAGCACTGTGCAAAGCTCATTTTCTAATGTTTTTATTTTAATAAAAAAAAAACAGATTTTATTCCACAAACAAAACATCAGAGAGGTGTGGACTTAAGCACAAGGCTTTAACATGAGAAAATGCTAACTAAATATTTATATTGTGATTTTATCAATTTGCTATATGGATGCCTAGTACCATGGGAATGTGTTACTTAGTATTCAGGTGCTCTGAAACCATGCAATTCATTTTTTTTTGCTTTTCAGAATAATACTAGTATCACAGAACCATGTCTCTAATTCTTGAAAACAACAATTCAGTTTTCAGGTAATGTCCAGTACATCTACTCATAATCAATAGATTATGGCGGCATATACTTCTTGTGATATTGCAAGAGACCAGTGGATACAAATACATACACACACATACACATGTGTATGTGTATAACAGTATGTACACACAAAAACAGACACATACAGACAAACAGAAACAAACATACACACACAGACACATACATGCCCATGCCTATATATAACAAGCATGGAAACAATAAGCACAGACAAACACAAGCACACAGACTTTTCAGGAAGAATACTACAAATGGAAACATCTAGATTACATGATGAAGATTAGCACATGGGTCTGCTACAAATTCTTACATGCTATTTGCTCACAATGTACTTGCTTACTGCTACCTACTTTTATAAAAACAAGTGTTCAAACTCCCATTAATTCAGTCTCCAATAACTACTTATCCCTTCCAACATCCTATAGTACAAAATTGTGCAGTCCTACCAGTACCCTGTCTCTAACCTTAAAACACTCTTCTCGCTCCCTAAACTTAAAACTCTCTTTCTTCTCCTTAAACCAAACCCCCCCTCCTAGTCCTAACCCTAAGACTTCCTTCACACTCCC
This sequence comes from Protopterus annectens, assembly GCF_019279795.1. NCBI lineage: Eukaryota > Metazoa > Chordata > Ceratodontiformes > Protopteridae > Protopterus > Protopterus annectens. The sequence goes on from NC_056742.1 coordinate 231,759,678, forward strand.
AATACCTAAACCCCCATTCCCACACTATAAACCTAAAACCCTCTTTCGGACCCTTGCCCTAAATTGCACTCCCACTACCTTCCACTCCTTTAACATGGCTACCACATTTACCTCACTCAAATTTGAGTAATGTACCTGGGCAAGCTGTGGCAGCTGTGGATGTGAGGTTGGCATAATAGTTAAGGTGCTGACCTTACAGACAGAAAGTGCAAGGTTTGATTCTGACATGGGGGTAGTTGACAAGCTTATAATGGCTCACAAGGGCAGTTAGCCAAGTAACACCTTACCACCAGCTATGAGAAAAAAATATTTTTGTTGTTTTGTGAGTGTTAGCATAATGGTTAAGGTGTTTACCTCACAGGCACAACACAGAGGATTTGATATTCATCTTTGAGGGAAATTGACTAGGCTTAAAATGGCCCACAAGGGCAGCTATCCTAGTATTTACATATGCACTTATATGCATATGTGCTTATGCGTATGCACTTGAACTCATATTCCAGTTCCAGCATGAGGTGAGAGGTAGCCTACGCAAGCTACAAGATGCTCAAGTCCCTAGCTTCAGGGCAGTAGTCTTCAAGAAGATGGGACTCAAGCACTTGCGCAGCACACCTGGCACACTTACTGGCTTAGGAAGAGACCTGCCTGTTTTACCTAACTACCAGTGAATTTGTAGACATATATACATTATGTATATAGCAACAACTACTATGTGTGTTTATAATATATTTCATTTATGTGTAATAATATGTTTAGCCACAAGATAGGAATGTTTTCTGGTGGACACAAGGTAATATGCTTGATGTAATTTCCTGTTTCTTGTGCAGTGTGTTTCATGACATTAAAAGATAAAAAAAAGAATAAACATACTTCCGTTTAGACTGCAATCAGGCTGTAAGCCTCTGTTTCCTGTGCCCACAATATGTTTTTCTAACATGAATACCCACTGCTAAAATAATTTAAGTTGTTGAATACTGCAATATTCTTCACAGCAATGTTAAATGTGACATCAGGTAAGACAGCCACTGCAATGAGGAAGCTTCTTGACAAATACACGTATGCATGAATAGTTTGTCTAAGTTATGATTACTTGGATAGTTAAGTAACCTGGTGAATTCCAGTGTTTTAATGGCCCCAGAGGTGTAATGGTACAGACTATTATTGAGTTTATATGACTGACTTTGTGGAGATCAGCTGCACAACTTAGTGTATGATCAGATATTTACCAATACATAAAAGGCAGTATATTTAGGGGATGTAAAACCAGTCACAATATATATAATACATTTTCAAGGGAATAGTGATATCATGAGAAATATGCATTTGGTAAAGTAGAGAATGTAGTTAGCTCCTGAATAAATCAAAGGTCATAAGAGGCATTGTATTACATTTACAGAGTATTTTAGTTTTTCAATTTAATGATGTGATGCTAGCTATAATAATTATGACATATATTGCAGATGAAAATTAATATATTGTGTTTATCAACTTTTCATATAGCACTTTGTATTATGATAGTGCTACATAATGCTAGAAAACTGTGTTTGCATGTGACAAATCTATATATCTTTATGACAGGAATAGAACAGATGAATTGAATACCAGATGTACACATTTTCTCAAGGACCTTACTTATGCCAGTAAATTGCAGCCATCTATGTAGTGAGTAAAGACAAAGCAATATATGTTGCTTAATTTACTCCCCCTCAAGTGGCAGTGTACATAAATTGTGAAAGACAAAACTACAGTGTAATTGAAGAGATGAAGATATCTGCATGTCACAGACTGCAGAGAAATGCCTCAGAAAACATCATATATTAATATTACATATATTTACATTCCTCTTCATAGCAAATATTCAACAGCACTTTAGCAAGCTCCAGACTAGCAAATGTCAGAATCCTAAATGAATACACATCTCAGTCTCTATTTAAATATCAATCTATATAATATGAACGTTAGAAAGCATACTGTTTAATTTTCTTCAGCAGTAAAATGTGTAACAGAATACAAGAGGGCTGAGTCTTACCACAGACACTGGGTAACTATTACAGCGAGGATGGAATTTTATCTGCTCCCTCTTTAGATCATACAAATGAAAACCATTACCTCACTGGAACATTCTGGCTCACAAGCTATTTTTATGAGTTCTAAACAATGGAACCAACATTAAACTGTCATGAAATGTAAGAGTTTACTAAAATAGAAAGGCTTTATGTGAAGAGCTAAACTGTAATGATAATAATTGCAAAATGTAACTAATCTCATTGCATAGCTAATGCAGAAACAGGACAGATCTAAATATATGCTTTCACAAGGTCTTTGGAGACGTTGTAAATGTATAGCTCCTAATGTCAGGAAATAAATCTCCATATTAGATTACTAAAGGCTGGTTCTGCCCTTTGAGAATTAGAAGATACATTTCCATTGACAGATCTGTTTAGTTTGGGATCACATCCATCTTCCTGTTCAATCCATCATTGTTGTTTATCATGATGGTCTGTCAGTATAACCAAATGTTTATATCAATAACCATGCAGAATGATGAACAAAGGGAAACAGCACAACATGCTAAGTTATAAGCTAAAGCAACAGAGCAGTGACACCATACAGATAATTTGTTTTTCAGGAGAGCTCATTTGATAAGAATGGCATTTATAAAATGGTTATGTACAGTAAATTTTATACAATATTCAGACCAATGAAAGCAGTTTACAGCAAAGAAGATGAGGAAATGAGAACATTATAAAAGACAGCCACGTAGTGCAAACACTCCATGAAAAGCAGTAAAATAAAATGCGGCAATGCTTACAATATCATATGAAAAAGAACAGAAAGTAAAACATATCTGCAATTATTTTAAAATCTACAACCTGTAATTGTACTATAAAAGGCTATAAGGATATATTTTGGTATAATCACTGTAACTGCTTTTCATGATTTAAGCTACTGTTTTGTATTTAGAAAATAAAGTATTATGGTACAATAAACTCTTGAGAAACAATACAACAGATCAGCTAAACCATCACCTGTAAATACCAGTTTTTCTTGCACAGCATTAATATCACAAGCTCATGACATAATTTATAAGCAATGGTTTTCCTGAATGATCCACAGACTGGCAATTAAATTTACACAGAATAATAGCCAAAGAATCAGAGGCACTTTATAGATATATAATAACAAAAAGTCATCTTATTTGTTTTGTCTTAAGGCCATTGATTATAAAGAAGGTAATTTTCTGAAGGTCACTAATATGTCCTACTTTCTGTGCCTGCCTTTTTTTCATGACAAAGGATACCACATAAAACAAGCAAACAAAAGTGTTCATATGTTTTCAAAGAGTTTTATTAAATTATGTTTAAATAGGTGAGTAAAGAAATGAGAAGAACAGATGCAGCCAGCAAAATTGACAAGATATGAAAAAAAATTTTATATCACTCACATTATCAGTTATTTAGTTATTTGTAAAGGAAGGAAAATGCTGCTTTCAATAAACTAGGTACTGATGTTTTATCACTATAGGGAATCTTTGTAATCTAGTATTAATTAGACAGGAGCAACAGACAAGGTAAGCTACAACATGCAGATGCATAGCAGGAAAGTATTAGCTGTCATTGGCAAGTATGATAAACATTTTCTTGTTTAAAGATAAACTATGAATTATAATCATATGTATTAATGGCGATTCAGTGAATAATTTTAATATTAAACATGCTGTCTTACACTTTCGTTTTTGCGGAGGAGGGTGTTATATTCATTAAAATCTGAATATGTTGCATACTGGGCAATTGTATTCCTCCTCAACTGTTTTGATAAACTACTATTGATTCAGCAGAAAGCTACATAAAAAAATAAAAGAAATAACCTAGATTATCTAAAGGCTTACCAAATCAGTCTAGTAAGGGTACCCATCACCATTATTAAAAAGTACCTTGATTTGACATCACACTGATCAGGAAGACAGGTTTTGATTCTACCTAGTGGCAATTACTGACTGTCCACAGGTTCAATCTTCTTTGTCCATGCAACTGCTTTTCAGTCTATGAAGGATAAACAGTTATGGCATTATATGCATTATAGAAGACAGACCTCTGGGCTGAATGCATGAATAGATTCATAGGTACTTACTTAGCTATGGATCTGTAAGGATCTTAAGAAGCTTAGCCTTACATTTCCATGGTAGATTTAAGTCCTTATATTTTGTGTACAAATAAACTAGATTCCAGCAGAACAAGGACATGATGGAACAGTTACATGTTTCCTCCATTCATGAGGGACAAAACCAGAGATGAATTTGCCGTTACTCATCTATTCATCCAACTTGCATTTGAACAGGTCAAGATAAGTATTTTGCTTTATGTGAAGTGGAAGACAGTTCAATAGAAGCAAATTTCTCTGTAATACATACCTATCCCTGCAACATGTTTTGTTTATGTTGCAGAAGCTCTTAAGATCCCTTCAGTGGGTGTTAATGCCATCATAGGACTTGTAAATGTGTAATAGGTCTGACAGAATAGGGTCTGTTGAAGCTCTATACACAAGGAAGAGGTCATTTTTAGTAGCCTGTTTGATATTGAAAAGATGGGTAAGGCTTTAAGACTTAGTAAGGAAGCATTGCAGTTGTTCCAGTTTTACAAGAGTTTGGATAACTACATACCGATGGGGGGCATTATACTTAGTGATTGGCTTAATGAGTGCTGAATGCAGTGAAATGATTACATTCCTGAACCTTGACACTTTGACTTTACATGCAATCTGTGCAATGGAACAGGACTTCTTTATAGTAGCAGATACATGGTGGCCAAAGGAAAGCTCACTGTTGACACAGGTTCCACATATCTGACATGTGATCAATTGTCAGGGGTATTTTGGCAATCTGATAGTTACAAGGGGAGGTATACATACTGAAGGATACAATTATACATTTCTTGGCATTTAGCTGTAGTCCATAAGTTCATAGGTTCATAGGTGTTTACTAGGCTAATAAGCACAAGGGTATTTTACAGCCTAGCCATGCATCCCAAATCTCTGACAAGTTCTGATACCCTTAATAAGTGTAAGCTTGGGTCGGGGACAGGAACCATTTATAGGTTACCTGTGTCCATTAGAGAAAAAGGTTCCAAACCAGGGATTCATTTCCAGTTTCCCATCCAATTGTCCAAGTTGGACTTGAGTTTGGTTAGGGAGGAACTCTGCTTTACATGGATGGGAAGCCTGTTCCATAGATGGGGTAGTCTCTGAGATACATATCTATCTCTCCAGCAGGTCCTATTTATATCACATGTAAGGTTTAAGTCTTTAGAATGGGTACTTCTGGTGCTGTTCATTTTGCAGATATGCAGAAGGTCCATCAGATTGGGGTCTGACAATGCCCTGTATGTCAGGCATAGATCTCCCCTCAAAAGCCTGTAGAAGACAGAATACAGGGTTAGGGCCTTGAGACAGTCTGCATAGGACATTTTACTTACACCCTGTATTCTTTTAGTGAGGAACCTCTGTGTACCTTACAATTGTTGGATATGCCTGGTTAGGTACATACCAAAGGGGGCATTGTACTCAATGATAGGTCTGATGAATGCTGGATACAGAGGGACAACGATTTCCTTGGACTCAGATGCCATAACTTTGTTTAAAAACTGCACAACATAGAATGATTTCCTCACTACTGTAGACACATGATGGTCAAAGTCTAGATTACTATCTATGTGTGTCCCTAAGTCCCTGACTACTGGGTCATATCTAAGAGGTGTGCTGTGAATATGGTAGTTACCAGGGATAGATGACTTCCCAAAGGAAACTAATATGCATTTCTTGCATTTAGTTTTAGTTCATGGCTCTGGCACCAACTGTTTGTCTGTGTCAGCCCCTCCTGAAGAACATCTGTGTCAGTGTGAGATTCGGTGATAGCTCCTACTTCACAATCATTTGCAAATTTAGTCAGCCAGAGACCACTGAAATTAGCCTTGACTTCTGAGAAGTAATTGCCAAAAAGAAACAGTTCAAGGACTGACCTTGAGGGACTCCACTTGTGACTGGCCTCTTTGTAGAGGTGGACTCCCCAATTCTAACTTTCTCGGTCCTGTCTGTGAGCTAACTGGCTATCCATGGGTAACATACAGGTTTGTACCTAACCTCCTAAGTTTGTCAATAATGCCTGAGTGGGGTATTGTGTTAAATGCCTTGGCCAGGTCAAGGTAGGCAGTGTGAACGATTTTGCCCTCATCCATTGTTTTGGTGAACTTCTCAAAGAAGTCCACCAGGTTGAGTAGGCATGAACTGCCCTTGATGAAACCAAGCTAGGTTGGGTCCAGTGTCTGTAGGTTCACTATATCTCTACTGATCATCTCCATGATAATTCTTTCCATGGCTTTGCATAAAAGACTACTGAGACTTATGGATCTGTAATTTCCAGGGTCTGTAGATGGCCCACCTTTGTGCAGAGTGCTGACTGTTGCCTTTCTCCATTCATGAGGTTCGAAGCCTGTTTGCAGGCTACAGTTAAAGAGTAATTCTAGAGGCCCTGATAGGTAATTTTTCATGCTATTTAAAAGGCATCCTGGGATATTGTCTTGGCCCATTGATGCAGTGTTATTGGTCTTAGAAAGAGCATTAAGAACCTCTTCACTAGTGATAGTTGGGGGGAGTTATATTTGATATTTCCTGACGGAAGGTTGAGAGGGAGAGAGGGGTAAAGTTGGAGCTGAATTTATCAGCCAGGAAGTTTGCTATATCTTCTGGCTCAGTATAGGTGGCTCCATTTACAATGAGCTCTGCACACAATTGTGTACTGCCTTTGATTTTGCAAACATAGCTAAAGGATGCTTTGTGGTTGTCCTTAGCCTAGGAGGCCAAATGTACCTCAAATTTGACTTTGGTAGATGTTATTTATCATCTGAGTTGTTTGTTTAATTTGATGAGAGTGCTTTTATCCTGCTAGGTGCTGCACCCCCTAATTTATGCCATGATTTTCTTCCTCCTGTTATACAGTCTATCAATTTTGTGATTCCACCAGGGTGGATTGCTTTTTGAGTTAGTTCTGTACTTCTTTCTTGTGGGTATGCCTAATAACTTCACACACCCCATGAATATTGTTACTGTATGTTAACATAAGTCTAAGGGTGCTATTGCGTTCTTTCTTATTTTTTTAATAATTATTAGGCACAATTGGAAAATGTTATTGTCAAATGACAAATTTAAAAAGATATTGGTGGATCAACCATCCTTTGGGTTTAGGAGGAATAGAAACTTAAAGGATATCCTGAGCAATGAGAATGAGAAAGTAGTTAAACTGGTAGTAGTAAATAAAGGGACCACACCATGTGGGACTCGTAAAGCATGCAATAGCATAGATAAAAATAATATTTTCACACATCCAGTCACAGGTAGGGAGTATTATTTTGGTGCAAGAGTGAATTTCAATACCCATAATTTGATATACCTTGTGGCATGTCAGTTGTGTGCATGCTATTATGTAGGTAAGACGAATTGCAAATTTAAGGTCAGGATTTTAAATCATCTGTGTGCCATAAGAACATAGAATGAACATAATGCCTTATCTAGGCATGTTTCTAATAATGAAGGACATTATTTTAAGTTCAAGGCTATTTGGAATATAAGGAAGGGTCATAGAGGTGGGACATAGTAAATGATACAGAGCTAGAAGAAACCAGATGGATAGTTGAATTGACAGCACATAGACATCCAGGCCTAAATGAGGTGGTCCCTTTAAAATCCGCACTCAAGAAAAGGCAGGTTCAGTACTAGGATACGATTGATTGTCATTCTATTTTAAATAACAGAGTCACAGTACTTTTTTTATCTGAAGAAGGATACAGCCCGAAAGCACTCATCTTTTACATATTTTCTCTGCTATTTATCATTTTTTATTGTAATAAAATAAGAAATCCGAGTGGTGGTTGCTGTGACTTGTTTTGCTTTGAAGTGTATTGGTGTTTTGGCAGAACAACCTTTGGTAAGGAGGCTTCTATTTGTTGTTTTGGACTTTGTATTTGGTGTACTGGCCTATTATTAAATAAAATTAAGAATTCAATACAAAGGAGGTTCAGATTCAAAAGTTTACTAGTGTACACCAGGGGGCAAAAAACGTACAAGTACAGAATTTTGTCTGACATAAAACAGGAAGCACACAATTTTATATAGGTTTAACATTTGAGCTATGCCCACCTTACTGACGTGATATGTCACAGGGCATCTACATCACTTTAGCTTACAATTCTTCATTCATTAAGTCTTGCTGATGCTGTATATTTAAAAAAACGTTTCTTTTAGATACAATACGGCCTTGCTATCCAGCTGGTCAGTCATAATGTCTTTCTGTAAAGTTACTTATTCAAGGTTTCATATCAGTTCGAATACAATAGCAGTTCAGTCTTTTAATACAAGTCTTTGTTCTCTATTACACTTTCTCACACAGCTGCGTGCTATCTAAATAACACATATATAAGGCCAGATCATTCCAACAGGAAAGAGCAGAAGATTTCATTATTTCACACATTTAATTTCCTGACCCAGCAGATAATCACTTGTGAAAAGCATAAACATTAAAACTTGCTAAGCTAGCATTCTGCCAGGGTCAGAGATCAACCTTGCTTCAAGCCACACTGCAGTTTCAAAACTACTTCACATTTAGACATGAATTAATTTTACTACTATATGATTAATAGAATAAAATGCATTATATAGTACTTTGCTTTTAAACTAGCATTTCTCATGTATTCAGATACACATTTTTCTAACATTTCCCCCCCATTAATACTTTTTATTCTATTTTGAAGTATGCATAGTGTCATTTCGTCTCCTAGCCTTTTCCACTCAGGACTTTCAGCTAGGTGAGTCATTTAATCTATACTTCAGAGAAAGCATCATCTGAGATCAATCTTTCAATTTCAATATCTTGGTAGAAAGTTTCAGCAACAGATACATCAACAAAATCTTTGATTAATCTTTTCATGTAGGGAATTCCACAGCATACACATGCTCCTATTAGGAGTATACCCACACAAATGGCAATCAGAATATTCATTAGGATGGAACCCCACCCTCCAAATAGATTCTGGAAAAAGTCCGTCAGTGGGTTTGGGCCTGGTTCAGTCATGGCTGATACTTGCTGAATTACCTCTAGGTGGTTATTTATCTCATGACAATTGTCAGGAATAAAAGCACAGCATTCTTCTTTGATAAGCGAGCACGTACCACCTCTCGCCACTAGGGTGAAGTCTAGAGCCATCCGATTTTGTAGCACAACAGTTCTCATTGCATTCAGTTCATCAGTTACCAGTTCTAGGGTGGAAAAAGTTGCATTACTCATTACTTCGAGAAGTTTCGACAACTTCCTCAGCTCCCAGATCAATTTGACTGCTCCATAGGCTGGGAGTATTCCTGCCCAGGATATAACACTGTCACTCAAGTCCATATGAGTCAACTCACTTTTATCTTTTACTGAATTATGGTCTTTCCAACCAGCTTCAATCTTCCCAACTGGATTCACAGGTTTCTTAACTGGACCTTCGGATTTTCGAGCTGTTTCCCTTACGTTCCGTATCTTGCCCAAAGGTAATTCTGCAGTATGTCTTATTGCCGGAACCAAGTAACCCAAAAAACAACTGCCGGACCAATTCTCAGGTAACCATTTATATGCCTTTTTCCCACAAATAAAATAAGTTTTCTGCTTTAGTACTAATACGCATCAGCCCTGCATGAAACATTTTCTGATCTATAACTGACAATTGTTTAAACAAAACTGGATTTTTTTGAATGTCACTCATAGTTGTTTTCAATGAGTTTAAATACGAGTCATAATTAGTATTGCAAAAAGTATTGCCATTACTATTCTTAATATAACATCGTTAAGATATGGTTATATTGCAATTGCTCCAGCCCACCTGGAGAGTGACATTTTTATAGAAACATACAACTCCTTTTTGTGTGACAGGTAAAAATAAAGCTATTTTGTCCTGTGATCTCTCACAGTTCCTGTGTCGAAAAGTAAATTCTCCTAAGTTTCATTTATCCCCAATGGGACAGCGGACATTACCAGTCCTCCATATGCTGTTGGTATAGCTGTACAAACCCAGCAATTTGAAATGTTCATAGTCTCTGCATACACACATTTCATAGCCAGGTATGTGTTAAAATTTGGATGCCAGTCTATAGACGTTTCATCACGCTTTCCCACTTTCACTTGTGTGGTTGTGTGTAGGATAAACCACAGCAAGAGGAAAATTGTCACAATTACAGTTAATAAATGTACACACAACAAAATGATTATGCAACATCTCTGGGGTTGATCTAAACTTCCATTCACTTTGTTTTTGGCCATCTTGGTCTGGTTGTGTATCAGTCACAAAGTTTTTATCAAGTTGAAAGTTCTTTACCGGTTTACAATGCGTCAAATGAACCCAGGACATCCTCTCGGCCACTCTAACTGCAGTAGGTGTTGCCAACAGAACCTGGTACGGTCCCTCCCACTTTGGACTCACCCAATTCTTCCTTTTCGTCACTTTCAGCAAGACATATGTCCCAGGAGCCAAGACTGCTTCCACCGGTCTGGTCTGTTCCTTATCTGAAAAAGAGTTGAACTGCAAAACAGATTTATTTGTTAACAGTTTCCTCATATAACTAGCTAATGAACTGTCAGCCTCCTGCTCTGCAGGCATGAGAGCTTTCCACTGAGGCACATAATATGCTCTCCCAAAAATCATTTCAAAGGGAGTCAAACCTTTTACATTTGGAACCGTTCTCATACTCAGCAGTGCTAAAGGCAGACAGTATATCCAATTCTTTTGGGTCTCTTCTACTAGCTTCCTTAGCTTGTTTTTTAAGGTACCATTGTACCTTTCCACCAGTCCTGCTGACTGTGGGTGGTAAGCACAATGGTTCTTTAAGGAGATACCAAAAAATCTCCCAAGCTGATGGATTGTCTGATTCACAAAATGCATGCCATTGTCATTATAAATCCTCTCCAGAATGCCAAATCTAGGGATTACTTCTTTTATCAGGGCTTTCACCACTGTTGCTGCATCTGGGTTTTTGGTTGGAAAAGCTTCTACCCATTTAGAAAACATGTCTACAATAACTAAACAAAACTTTTTCCCTTCACATTTATTCAAGTCTATGAAATCCATACAAATAGTATGGAACGGGTATGGTGGTATAGGAAAACTTCCTTGCTTGGTTTTAAATGCTCCTTGTGCATGATGCTTGTTACAAGTATGACAAGCTGCACAAAATTTTTTTGTGTAATTTGTGTATCCGTATGTTTGGAATATTCGATTTACTAACTGTACCATCCCCCCTGTTGAGACATGGCACTGCCCATGGCTCAGCAAAGCTGCATATTTAAATAAATTAGACGGCAATATTGGTTTTCTTTCTTTGGAAATGTACAGTCCATTCTCAAGAATTGCACCTCGTTTTACCCATTTTTGTTTTTCTGCTTTTGTAGTAAGCATCTGCATTGTTTTTAACATGTCTAAATCTAAAATCTCAGAGGGTTATAATTCCTCATTTAAAAATAAAGTTTCTGAGTCTGAGGCTGCTTGCTTTGCAGCTGCATCAGCTCGTGCATTGCCTTTCGAAATCTTGTCCTGCTGTTTTGTATGAGCTACACATTTACAAATAGCTACTTTGGTAGGTAACTGAATAGATTCTAATAACTCCAAAATAAATTGCGCATGATTAATAGGTTTTCCACTAGATGTTATCATTCCTCTATTTTTCCATTGTTGTGCAAATACATGTACTGTAGAAAAAGTATACTGACTATCAGTATATATGTTCACACTTTTGTTTTTTGCTAAAGTACATGCCCTTGTCAAAGCTATCAATTCCACTGCTTGTGCAGATAAGTTGTGTGGTAAGGATTGAGCTTCTAAAATTTCAGTGTCTGTAACTACTGCATACCCTACCAAATTCTTCCCTGTAGGACCCCTTCTGCATGTGCCATCCACGTAATATGTCACCTCGGCATTATCCAAGGGCATATCTGTAAGATCTTGTCTAGGTAAAGCTAACTGTTCAATTTCCTGCAGGCAGCTGTGTGGTGTGCCCTCCGCAGGAGTTGAGAGTAATGTTGTTGGATTCAATGTCATATATGTTCACACTTTTGTTTTTTGCTAAAGTACATGCCCTTGTCAAAGCTATCAATTCCGCTGCTTGTGCAGATAAGTTGTGTGGTAAGGATTGAGCTTCTAAAATTTCAGTGTCTGTAACTACTGCATACCCTACCAAATTCTTCCCTGTAGGACCCCTTCTGCATGAGCCGTCCACGTAATATGTCACCTTGGCATTATCCAAGGGCATATCTGTAAGATCTTGTCTAGGTAAAGCTAACTGTTCAATTTCCTGCAGGCAGTTGTGTGGTGTGCCCTCCACAGGAGTTGAGAGTAATGTTGTTGGATTCAATGTCGTACATCATTCAATTATCATATGAGGTTGGCTCAGCAGTATAGTCATACATGAAAGATGTCTAGCAGGAGAAAGGTATGCCACTTTCTCTTGCAGTAAAATTATTGCAACTGCATGAGGCACTCTCAATGTGAGAGGGTGGAATAACACCACTGAGGCCGAAGCCTGTACTGCCATTGCGGCTGCAACTACTGCTTGTACACAGTGAGGCAAAGATCGCGCCACTGGGTCTAACTGTGATGAATAGTAGGCTATGGGGCGTTGCCTGTCCCCATGTTGTTGCGTCAATACTGACATCATATATCCTTGCTTACAATCTATGGTCTGAAAGAACCGTTTGTGATAATTTGGAAGTCCTAAAACTAATGAAGAAGCTATCAACTGCTTCAACCTGCAGAAAGCCATTTCTGCTTCAGTTGTCCATTGTAAAATATCTTGTGCTGCCATTGGTGTCTTATATATCAAGTCAGTCAGTGGAGCAGATTCCAAAGCATAATTTGGTATCTAGCTCCGACAAAAATTAGTTGTACCTAAGAAAGACATCATTTATTTCTTGGTTGTTGGTTTGGGTGCTTGCAAAATCGCTGTTTTTCTTTCCTCATCTAGTATTCTACCTTCATTGGATATTACATATCCTAGGTATCTAACTTGTTTTCTCCAAAGTTGTAACTTAATTTGTTTACTTTGTGTCCTTCTGTTGCTAAAAATTTCTGTAATGCTACTGTATCCTCCCTGCACTGTTGCTGGGTGGGGGCTGCTAGCAAGATGTCATCTACATAAAGTAGAATTTGACTACCTCCCAGTGGGATAAACCCTGCCAGGTTGCTAGCCATTTCTTGTGCAAATATTGTCGGGCTCTCACAATATCCCTGTGGTAGTCGAGTATACATATACCTTTTACCCTGAAATGTAAATGCAAACCAATATTGACTATCAGGATGTATAGGTATTGAAAAGAAAGCATTGCTAATATCTACCACAGAGAAATACTTCTGTTGCGGTTCTAAATCATTTAACAACGTATGTGGGTCTGGCACCGTGGGTGCTCTAGGTATTACTGCATTGTTTACAGCTTGTAAATCTTGTACCATCCACCATTCCCCGTTTGCTTTTTTAACAGGAAATAGGGGTGTATTACATGGTGAATCAGGAGATTCTACCAGTACTCCTTCTTTGAGCAATGCTGCTATTATCGGCTTAATTCCTATTTCTGCATCCTTTCTCAAAGGGTATTGTCTTTTCTGTGGTCTAAAAGCTGACTTTGGGGTAATTGTAACTGGTCCTGCTGTTCGAATAAGTCCTACATCTGACTTGCCTGTTGAACAGAGAGTTGTTGGAATTTCACATAAGGTCTTTTCTTCTTCTTCTAACAAGAATGCTAATCAGCTGTCCTCACTAGATTGCAAGTGTACAGCTGGATGTGTCTGTGTCAACCAATTCAGTTTTTGTTTTTGTATCCCTTGTTCTGATAATTCTAAATCAGTCTGTTTCTCCCATCTTGTTACTTTTTCTCCTAAATCTGCCCATTTGACACTTTTGTTTTTTGTCAAGCTGACATGTGGCAACCGATTTGATCTATACAATGCAAGGAATTCTTGAGGTAATGAACAGCTAACTACACTGTTCCCCTCAGTATCCCAGTACAAAGTACACAAAACCAATCTAGTTGCACGATTTCTAAACAATTCTTGCTCATATTTTCTATCAGGTCCTGGTGTAGTACAGTAGTATAGAGTACAGTGTAACAAATGCTGTCGATCAGTGTCAAGGGAGGGGGCTTTACTGATGGCTACGTTCATCAGTTCCTCGGTTACTGCCCCTGGACCAGTCGTGACTAGGTCCTGGCTGTACCAGTAAAAAGTTTCACCCTCCGTTCGCACTACAAAGGTATCCATTTGTCTCTGTGCTTCCATACCTTGTACAGTTGGAACTACTGCTATGCCAAATATCTGCATAAGATCCCTGCCCAATAGGTTTACTGGACACTTTGCAGAAACAACTATTTTACTTCTCTGGGTCATACCTGAAACAGGGTCAGTTACTGCTATATCATGGGAAAGCGGTTCCCTGTATAGCTGTCCATTTGCTGCTTTTACTAGTATGTAATCAGCTGATTCTGAATGTTCTGGTAACTTGGAGGGGTGTATCAAAGTCCGTGATGCTCCTGAGTCACATAGGAATTTGACTTCCCTTCCCTCCACCAGAAGTGTAACTTCCGGTTTCGTATCTGCCAAGTAGAGCTCTACGCTCAATAATGCTAAGTCCAAAATTTCACTTTCTTCATCCTCCATATCTACTTGCACTTCCTCTACTCCTTCTATCACATTTACATTTGTTTTCTGTTTATTAACTTTTCCTGATGATTTCTGACTTTCACTTGACGTATCCTCACTATCATATAGTCAGTCCTCATCTCCCTTATCTTCTGTGATTACCTTTTTCTTTTGTCTACAATCCCTTGCTAGATGTCCCTTTTTCCCACACTTGAAGCAATCACCTCTCTTTTTCCTCTCTTCAAAATCTTCTGATCGTTTGTCAGACTGTTTGTTTCCCTGGGCATTCTTCTTGCCCTTTTTACCTGACTGTAATACAAATACTTCAGCTCCATCTTCAGCAGTGAAGACTTGTGCCTTCTTTTTCTTTTTACTATTAAAATGTCTCTCAGCATGTCTAGCGTATTCAAGTAAGGCTTGTAGCCTCCCAGTTCGATGATCTATCATATGCTTCATAATGAAGCTACTAATGGGTGCAATGCAACCCTTCAAAAATGCATTTTTTAATTGTTGTTCATACAGGGAATCATTCGTTTGGTTCTCAGGAACCGACATACCGCTATGATTATTAAAACATTCTAATAATCTAGCATAATATCTATCTATTGTCTCATTTTCCTGTTGTATGCATTGATTAATGCAAGTCCAGTCTGCTCTAGGTTTCCATTTCTCAGAGATTCGGTCTGTCAGACCTTTCACTCTGTTGTCTAACTCTGCGTCACTATGTGGGAGTGGTCTAAGCTCTGCATTACGAGGATTCCAGGTGCCACAAATCTTGTGCCAATCTGGACCTATAATTTGTCTTACTACTTTTTCTACTTCTTCCCCATTCAAGTGGTAACTTAACCTCATGCCTTGTAAATCTTCTAAAAATTTCGTAAAATTAACTTTCGGATGAGGGATTCCCTCAGTAGCCTTCCGGATGTCTTCTGGTGTCTATGGTCTATATACTAAGAGTGTTGGATCCTGCCCTTCCTGTCCTGCCTGAGGATTTGGAACTTCTAAAAGTGGGCATATTTCTTCCTCACTCTCATCCTGTAGATTTCTCTCTATTTGGTATGATTCTGTGTCCCTATGTGTTTTACGTGTTCGGGACCTAGTCTCAATAGGATCTCTAACAAATGGTTGTGGTCTTACTGAAACTTCAGGATAATGCGGAGGCGGACTAGCCTGTCCACTCGCTTCATATCCTGAAAAGGGTAAGGGAGGGGGTAAGGGAGGAGGAGGAGGAGCTGTCACTATTACCAAGTTATTATCCTCTTTGTCTAAAAATAATGTTTTTGAATTTTTAAGCTTCTGTTCTCTACGATTTGCTTCCTCAATCCACCTGTGTGCTTGAGGAATGCCTAGTTGGCGTTGCTTTTTTGCCTGACCTCCTGCATCAGATTTAAGCTGTTTAAGGAGTTTAACTAGTGAAGGTTTATCTAGTTTACCATCAAATTTATATTTATTAACCCATTTCGTATAATACCTAATGTTATCAGAACGTTGTAATTGCATGTATTTTGCGTCTTCGGTTAGGGGCGAATCTCGCGAGGTTTTAGTGCACTGATTACCCATGTCAAAGAAAATGTTACGTAACCCTTTTATATCACGAGATATCAAGTTCTTAGTTCCTGTTTACAGTTTATCTAGAATAACTGTCTACCTTATTCTGTTACCCTGATCTATGACCAAATATACAGTACTTCCTTTTGTCCCTGATCTGCAAAACAAATCTTGACAACAATATACTGTAACCTAGTCCCTGATCTAAAACAGAAAAAAGGCAAATTCTTCCTACCTGAGCCTCCAGTATTGAAAATTGTTCAAGTTCCGCTTTTCGGCCACAGATCAGAAAGTGGCCAGCCTCTTTACACACAACAATTCAGTCAGAGGTCTTTTCACTCAAGAAGAACCATTTTGGTAACTTCTCCTGCACAGTATTCGACCACCGATATGCTCTGATCTGCGGCTTACCAAGGGAATTCCATCTGCGAAGGACCAAACTGTTAAATAAAATTAAGAATTCAATACACAGGAGGTTCAGATTCAAAAGTTTACTAGTGTACACCAGGAGGCAAAAAACGTACAAGTACAGAATTTTGTCTGACATAAAACAGGAAGCACACAATTTTATATAGGTTTAACATTTGAGCTATGCCCACCTTACTGACGTGATATGTCACAGGGCATCTACATCACTTTAGCTTACAATTCTTCATTCATTAAGTCTTGCTGATGCTGTATATTTAAAAAAACTTTTCCTTTAGATACAATACGGCCTTGCTATCCAGCTGGTCAGTCATAATGTCTTTCTGTAAAGTTACTTATTCAAGGTTTCATATCAGTTCGAATACAATAGCAGTTCAGTCTTTTAATACACGTCTTTGTTCTCTATTACACTTTCTCACACAGCTGCGTGCTATCTAAGTAACACATATACAAGGCCAGATCATTCCAACAGGAAAGAGTAGAAGATTTCATTATTTCACACATTTAATTTCCTGACCCAGCAGATAATCACTTGTGAAAAGCATAAACATTAAAACTTGCTAAGCTAGCATTCTGCCAGGGTCAGAGATCAGCCTTGCTTCAAGCCAGACTGCAGTTTCAAAACTACTTCACATTTAGACATGAATTAATTTTACTACTATATGATTAATAGAATAAAATGCATTATATAGTACTTTGCTTTTAAACTAGCATTTCTCATGTATTCAAATACACATTTTTCTAACACCTATCTCACGCACAATGGATATCAGTGGAAGGAAACAGGAGTAGGTAGTACAGCTGTTCCCAATCACAAGACTGGAAGTAGTACTAAGCAATAAGGTAAAGAAAGATTTGATTTGTTTGGATAAACCATTACTTGGCCTTGACCGGCATGTTACTACTGAGAGGAGATCATTGCATAACTTGAATGTTGCCATAGACTCTGTGTTTGAAGAACTTATGAAAAAACTTGTAAATAAGGTCAATAGACTGAAATGTTTACAGTGGCAGTCTAACCACTTTGAAGCCTCCTTACAGTTTGGTGTTGTACCGAGAGGTATGAGAGTCTTCTGTATGCCGGTACAGGGAAAGCATTACCTTCAGCTCCTTGCTAAATGGCAATAGATAAATATAAACACAGGGTTTTCGTATATACATCTTTTGTTGGAGTTTTTTTGTTCCAGAAGAGAAGCAACTGGGTCAAGAAGTTTTATTATTTTTATTTATTTATTTTATTTTATTTTACATTTGTTGACCGGGCTAGTCTAGCTGGATATATTTCCATTTTCAGTAGAGGCCCGGGGAGAAAAGCTCCACACAGATATACAAAAGTATAAAATATTGTTACATGGTAAAATAAGGATTAATAAACAAAATAGAAACAGTCATGAAGTTGAACAGCTGCAAAGGAGGTTGTAGGCGGAGAGGCACATCACACACCTAGTCGCTGCATACTGTACTTTTTCCATCACAGATCAGAAACTACAGCAGGTCAAGGCCAAGAAATTGCAATGTGACTATGGGGATTTTGTGAATGGCCAGATTTTTGTCTGGCCTAGTGACAATGTGAACAGTAATACACATAAATCCCATTCCCTAACTATGGCAGAGAGGGAGGCGCCACAACGGAGATTGGGGCGGAACACCTACAACTCATCTAATAAACAGACCAATGAGAGAAGTCAGAATATGCAGAATGGGTACCAACCTGTGAAGAGAGCAGATGAGAGTGCAGAGAACGCCATATGAGAGAACACTAATAGCATATAAGGTGAAGGAGAAATATTGCAACAAGTTAAAGAATTGGCAGAAATATTACAGCCGTTTTCTGGTGATAATACACACACGGAACAAATGACAGAATCAAGGCACAAGGGTTACAGTCCCAATAACAGAGGCACAGTTGACACTTTGCCTTTGGATTTAGGGGCTAGACCCAAGGTGTTGAGTAATGATCACAATAATGGGCATTATTTCGCTCAATTGCCGACACCAGTGAAAAAGAAAAGCGAGTGGAAGTGCTTGTACAGCAAAAGCAGAATGGCGAAGAGAAGGAGAACGTCACATTGATTGGTGAAGGCATCGTTTTTAATTTGTCTCCGCATATTCTTACAGATTATGAAATCTATGTATTGAACAAAGGGGTTAACATTTATCCCTAGTCAAGAAAGTAATTTTAGTGACATTATTTTAGATATTCTGTAACTGGGTAGAAATGTTATGTTGAAGGAAATGTTTGGGGGGGCAACCAATCATGGGCCCATAAACTAAGACAACCGAGTGTTTCTGTTCCAGTTTTTAACACTACTTTGCAGACTTTTATTAAGGTTTGTGAATATGAAATACAGGCCTACTTGCAAGAAGAAAATAATAAAAAAATTTGCAATTTGACCATGGCTCAAAGAAAAGCAATGAGGGACTTGAAACATAATTCACAGATAGCGGTAAAACAGGCAGATAAAGGGGGAGCAGTAGTGGTTTTGGACAGACAGATGCATTATAACAAGTTACGTCAATCGTTAGCAGACGATACCACATTTGTACAAATCTCTCCAATAACTTTGAATAATCTAGTTAGAGAGATTAGAAGACATCTTGAATTAATGGAGGTAGAAGGTCTAGTAGATAAGGAGCTTATGGAATTTTTGTGGGTTGAGAATCTGAGAACCCCGGTGTTTAAAGGCCTGCCTGAGATCCACAAGGATCTGCATAACCCCCCCCCCTTTAGGTCGATAGTCTCCGGGAGAGATTGGGCCACAGAAAATATCTCAATATGGCTTGAATACACATTGAGGCCAATGTTGGAATCTGTAGAAGAGTTACTCAAAGACACGGGACATTTTCTAATGTCATTAAAAGGGTTTCAAAATAAAAGCACAGATAGAAATATAAAATACATCATGGTGACATTAGATGTGAATAGCTTATTCACAGTGATAAGCAACAGATATGGAACGCAGGCAGTCGTGAGTTTGCTAAGACAGCTACAAATAATAGATGGAAAAAAGTTAGAATTAATTAGTAAATTACTGAATGTAGTGTTGGAATATAATGTCTTTGAATGTGTGGGAAATCTATATAGACAGACACAGGGGGTAGCCATGGGTACCCCCTATGCAAATACTTATGCTAATTTGGTAATTTCCTTTTGGGAGTGGCATTTTGTCTTAAGTGCACATAATCCTTGGAGAGACAAAGTTTGCCTAAATAGGCACTTTGTAGATGATATATTTTTGTTATGGGGAGGAAATAGTAATGAATTGACTAGTTCTGTACTCTATTTGGAATCCACCACAACCTTCCTCAGGTTCTCAGTTAATTTTTCTGAAACTATGATAGATTTCCTGGATGTGAGACTCATGCAGGATGAATTAGGATTTAAAAGTACCCTATACAGAAAGGAATGTTGGAAAAATACTATCCTTACACAAGATAGTATGCACCCCATGTACACATTTGATAATATTGTCACGGGACAAATAGGAAGGATTTCCAGGTTATGCACAGAGGAATTGAACTATGAGGAGGAGATAATTAAAATGATTAGTGCATTTTGAAGCAAGAGGCTATAACAGCAATAGAGCCATGAATATTACCCAGAGTCAAAGAGGCTTCAGGGGTACTAAAATGCAACCTTGGCTTAAACAAGAAGGGGTTAGCAGACCCATGGTTAACAACAAGAAAGAAAGCAATAGCACCCTTAGACTTATGTTAACGTACAGTAACAACATTCATGGGGTGTGTGAAATTATTAGGCGCAATTGGAAAATCTTATTGTCAAATGACAAATTGAGAAAGATATTGGTGGATCAACCATCCTTTGGGTTTAGGAGGAATAGAAACTTAAAGGATATCCTGTGCAATGAGAATGAAAAAGTAGTTAAACAGGTAGTAGTAAATAAAGGGACCACACCATGTGTGACTTGTAAAGCATGCAATAGCATAGATAAAAATAATATTTTCACACATCCAGTCACAGGTAGGGAGTATTATTTTGGTGCAAGAGCGAATTACAATACCCATAATTTGATATAACTTGTGGCATGTCAGTTGTGTGCATGCTATTATGTAGGTAAGACGAATTGCAAATTTAAGGTCAGGATTTTAAATCATCTGTGTGCCATAAGAACACAGAATGAACATAATGCCTTATCTAGGCATTTTTCTAATAATGAAGGACATTATTTTAAGTTCAAGGCTATTTGGAATATAAGGAAGGGTCATAGAGGTGGGACATAGTAAATGATACAGAGCTAGAAGAAACCAAATGGATAGCTGAATTGACAGCACATAGACATCCAGGCTTAAACGAGATGGTCCCTTTAAAACCCGCAGTCAAGAAAAGGCGGGTTCAGTACTAGGACATGATTGGTTGTCACTATTTTAAATAACAGTACCACAGTGCTTTCTTATCTGAAGAAGGGCACAGCCCGAAAGCGCTCTTCTTTTAGATACTTTTGCTATTCATCATTTTTTTTATAGAAATAAAATAAGAAATCCGAGTGGTGGTTGCTGTGACTTGTTTTGCTTTGAATCCCAGATGGCAGAGTGGAGGTGGTGACACTGCATGTGCCTGTCCATATCCTGTTTCAAGTCAGCCCTCCTCACCAGAGAATGATATGAACTGCTCACAGTAAGTGCATCAGTTGTAATGTGTGGCTGCAAAGGGACACCTACTATGGACAAACTCCCTATGCTCCAAAATGTTGCACATGTGGTCCCCATAGTCTTTCATGTCCTCACATAGACCATGCACTACTGGAACCAGCTCAGCAGTGCCTCTGTTTATGTCTACCTGTACTCTATTATGGCCCTGCACAAATGCTATCTAGTGCCCGTTCGCACACCTAGCTCAGGAGGTAGATGATACCCATACCAGCCAGTAGCATGCCATCCGCTGATGCATAGTTCTCAACCTATGAGCTCAAGAAATCTATAAAAAGCATAAAATCATGGGATAACAAAGCCCCCAGAATAGAGACAGATTTTAAATATCACTCCAATAAACTTAAGAATTATATTTAGAATAACAAGATTTGTGTTAGCATGCATTTCCTGAAGAATACGAAGTTTGAAACTCAAATGCATGTCATTAATTAATGACTTCAGTCCTCATTGATTTGCCAGAAAACAATAAATCTTATAAAAATAGACCAAAATTATGAGGCAAAAATCTGGACATTCTGTTACAAACTGGACAATTGGGAGTTATGCCCTGATCTCTTTTGGCTGATGTATGGAGCATGCTGTAACCAATGGGGATTGTGGCACAGGTGATGTCATTCTTCCTGTGGCAAATGTGTCTGTCTATCCCTGTCCATGGGTGTCATCTTGAGTTTATGGGCTGCGTTGCACAGGCACGGTGTGTGTGTGTGTGTGTGTGTGTGTGTGTGTGTGTGTGTGTGTGTGTGTGTGTGTATGTATATGCGTGTGTGTGTGTGTGTGTGTGTGTGTGTGTGTGTGTGTGTGCGTGTGTGCGTGTGTGCGTGTGTGCGTGTGTGTGTATGTGTATATGACAAGGGGTAGGGATGTGGCCATCATATTGTCCATGACTACCACTGACACAATGAAACCAGACTGTGATTGGATTCTGCTGCCATTGTCATCAGAGCCAGACAGTTCTCCAACATTAGACAGCCCTATAGCCCCGGTGGAGGACCCTGATATCACAGCACCTGTGAAAACACCAAGAGATCACCTAACATAAGTAAGAACTCTTTATCAATAGCTTCAGCCTTGTGAGTAAACCACTACTACATAATATAGTGATACACAAAACTAATAAGATTATATAACATGGGCAGGTAGCTGCTGAACTTGCAGTCCTGATGCTCCTGTAAAATGAAGTTGTCATTGTTTTGAGCTCTATTGGCTCCTATACTGGCTTACAATGGCAGATAGCTGTCCATGAACTCAGTCCCTCTAGTGAATCTCAGGAAGTTTGCACTGTAACTTCCAATGGGTGGAACCTCAGCTTTGTGATAGAATCAAATTATGTCCTCACATTTCAAACAAATGTTCATATCTCTGGAACCATTGAGTTTGCTAAAAAAGAGTAAATTTCAACCTCTTCAGCTCGAACCATTTTATAGTGGTAGTATTAATGTCTAGATCTTAAACTGGATTTTATAAGTCACAGTAAACAGAGTAACCATTACGTTTATAATACTTTGTAAACAGCTTACAATACCTCAGTAACTACAAAAGTTACACACATACTGTCATCAGCACTTTATTCATCCTGCTGAGAGCTTTTATACAAGGCTAGGCAGTTGTGTCTGTACTACTTGGTTGTTGAAATATTTAGAAAAACAAGAAATTTATGATGATATAAATAAATATTTCATGAACAACAGTTAATATATCTTTATCTGCACTAGACAGAAGTCAAATATCAATATAGTTGTGTTTACAATCATGTAAGCTGTATGGTGCAATCGTTTAATACTTTGAATGTAGCATGAGTTTAGAATTATTAATGCAAATATGAACAAGCGTCAGTAGGATGTAACTGCAGTAGAACCTGATGGTATCACTTGGCTGTAATGAGGTAGAATGTACTCAGCAGGATTCTCACCGACGGTTATACATCGTGAGCTGTATATCTCTGCACCAGGTAAAACATACTCACCGGGATTATCACCGACAGTTATGCATCATGAGCTGCATATCTCTGCACCAGGTAAAACATACTCACCAGGATTATCACCGACACATGCATCATGAGCTGCATATCTCTGCACCAGGTAAAACATACTCACCAGGATTATCACCGACACATGCATCATGAGCTGCATATCTCTGCACCAGGTAAAACATACTCACCAGGATTATCACCGGCAGTTATGCATCATGAGCTGCAGATCTCTGCACCAATATCTCTGTCTCTGTCTACTGCAGATGCCAGAACTGTGTGGACTCCGATGCAGAGATACTAGGAACTTCTACATCTCAGTGGCCATTTATTGGTGGATCCCCTTCCCATGACCTTCTGCTTCGGTGCCAGGTGGCAGCAGTGATCACACTGGTAGACAGCAAGGTGACTTGATAATTTTTCCTTTGACCATCAATGGGGTTTATGTCACCATTTACATCCTGCTGGGCACTCTCATGGAAGGCCTGACTGGATCTTTCATGACTGATCTTACACTGTCCATGGAGACAAAGGGCCGATAATAGGATCTTGAATTTGAACTTCTTCTGCTTCCCTAGTATTGTATGAATATCTGAAATCGAAAGGAAATATGCCTGTGAGAAATGTCACAGCCTTGCTTAGTTACAGACTCTAAGGGACCGGGGTGGTAAGATCCATGTGACACTGAAATATGTATGGTAAACTACACGCACACATGTAAATATGTTATTCCTGGGATACCCATCTACTCCAGGATCAGTTAATACCCTCACCCTACCAGCTCTGCGAGAGTCCTTGATATTTTCTTTCATGATATCACTAACCAGTCATGACAAACCATTCAGTCTATCTCTACCACAATGTCTTTAATCAGAGTTATGATGTGGAGAATCTAATATATATATATATATATATATATATATGTATATATATATATATATATATATATATATATATATATATATATATATATATACATAGTTAACATGGTGTATAAGAATAAAAAAGTAAGGAACTGGAATATTCACATACACTGAAACAATGTATAGCAACAAACAGACATAACTTTCCAGGTGATTTAGTTATGGTCCATTATTAGAACAGTTCACATATGTAGTTTCTTCCTTAGAAGTGATTCTAGATTGAGGCTTCTAGCATGATTGGGCCTTAAGATTTTCTAAGTAAAACGAAAACGTAGTTCAAGAGAGTGCCTTAAGTATAACGACACACACACAAACACACACACACACACACACACACACACACACACACACACACACACACACACACACACACACACATTGTGTTAGGATACATTATTTCTAAGAACTGTTAGAAAGAAATGTACAGAGAGGAATATGCATATGCCTTCTCACTTGCTACAGCATGTAGACTTTTACTGCAAAACAATTTTAAATTGAAGTCGTGGACATATCCTTTGCTTAGTTAAGTTTTAACTGTCTTAAAAATGAGAAGTGTAATATTTATTTAAAGGTGGCTGAGAAAACAAGACAACAATCCATTGTTACACATACAGTAAATACAAACCTTTGCAGATGTAATTTGTTATTATTGCTTGGCCTCTTGGGCAAAGGTAGATAAAGCCCTGACTATGGTACAGATGAGCCAAACTCAACTTAGACACTGGAAGAGTTGGACAGGGGAGGATGGGAATTAGCAGTTGTTACTAAGTTACCTGCACTGGTGAGGAATGATAGCTTCTTGTGATCAATCCCCACCATGCAAAAAAATAACAGTGTTGCATGGCACTGAAATGGCCAAGACTGGAGATGTAGGCTTGGTGATCCTAAAATGATGATGGAAGACCTCAGTAGTGCATGTGTGTGTGTGTGTGTGTGTGTGTGTGTGTGTGTGTGTGTGTGTGTGTGTGTGTGTGTGTGTGTGTGTGTGTGTGTGTGTGTGTGTGTGTGTGTGTGTGTGTGTGTGTGTGTGTGTGTGTGTGTGTGTGTGTGTGTGTGCATGTGCGTGTGTTTGTGTAGAGAGCATACTTAGGAGGAGTGCATAGGATGCCCCATAGTGATACAGATGCTCTTATTACTTACCAGTGGTGGGGCTAGGGCCTTAACTAATGCCCTCATTCCTAGGATTCTGCAAAGAATCCACACCACCTCCATGGCTGTCTGAATGATGGCCATTCCAGTCAACATTCACCTACACAATGGGGACTTGTCACTGGAAAGGGAATGAGTAGACTGAAGATTGGTACAGGGAGGCAAAAAAGACAGTCTATGTTCGGCTATCAAAAACAAAAAAAAACATGAACAGTTAAATACCAAACTTGAAACATTGAAAGTTAAAATTTGCAAAACAACTACTTAAATGAAAATAAATTCATTGAATGGCCATAGTCAGCCAACATCATGAACACATCCAACCAAGGTGGGAGGCTTTGCCCCCCCACCTCCCTAATGTGGAGGGCCGTGCCCCACCCCACACCCCTCCTAACTATATATACCAACTCTGGTATCACAGTACAGTGGGGAATAGGGCAAATTTAAAAGGTGGAAGCGCTTTCAAGAACATATATATCACTTCATGAGACTAACTTAATGCAACATCACTCCACAATTTAAAGCACTCAGTATCCAATCAGTAGCTCTACATACTTAAACACATATACCTAGTAAAAAGCACATTTATATAGTATAAAAATCATTAAAAATTTATAAGTAAATAAAAACATAGTAAAAACATAGTTACATTTCAGTGTTTCAAAGTACATCCCTTAGGAAAAGGTTTCAAAGAGATGGCCTCATTAAGACCTGGTAGCTTATTTGCTTGTAGCATCAAAATCCATCTTTGTTCAACACCTCAGTAATATTCCTAACATCTGAAACCTTTTCTTAAGAGATGTTCTTTGAAACACTATAATATCACTATGTTTTTACTATGTTTTTATTCACTTATAAATTTCTAATGATTTTTATACTATATAAATGTGCTTTTTACTGGGTATGTGTGTTTAAGTATGTATAGCTACTGATTAGATACTGAGTGCTTTAAATTGTGGAGTGATATTGCATTAAGTTAGACTGATGATAGATCTATATGTTCGTGAAAGTGCTTACTTTTTTGTACAATAAAGTGTTTTTTTTACCTGAAGCCTGGATATTTGACGCCATTATTCTTATTCTGATTCTTGCTACAGTTGTTTTTGGCATCAAATAGTACTCTTTGGTCCTGTTTTTTGTTGTTTTATACAAATTTAAAAGGTTTCCCTTCACTTAACTTATGCGTTGTGTTACTTTCTGGTTGTTGACCAACTATGGCCATTCAATGAATTTATATATGTTGAAGTAGTTGTTCATTAATTTTACCTTTCGATGTTTCATGTTCTGTATTTAGCCGTTAGCATTTTTTTTGTTTTCGATAACTGAACATAGACCCCCAAAAAAGAACCCAGAAGAATATATTTTTCGACTGAAACATGTAGACAGTTCTGTAGATGAAATTCTTTTTTTTTTTTTTTTACATAATATAGTGATACACAAAACTAATAAGATGATATAACATGTGCAGGTAGCTGCTGAACTTGCAGTCCTCATGCTCCTGTAAAATGAAGTTGCCATTGTTTTGAGCTCTATTGGCTCCTATACTGACTTACAATGGCAGATAGCTGTCCATGAACTCAGTCCCTCTAGTGAATCTTAGGAAGTTTGCGCTGTAACTTCCAATGGGTGGAGCCTCAGCTTTTTGATAGAATCAAATTATGTCTTCACATTTCAAACAAATGTTCATATCTCTGGAACCACTGAGTTTGCTAAAAAAGAGTCAATTTCAACCTCTTCAGCTTGAACCATTTTACAGTGGTAGTATTAATTTCTAGATCTTAAACTGGATTTTATAAGTCACAGTAAACAGAGTAACTGTTATGTTTATAATACTTTGTAAACAGCTTACAATACCTCAGTAACTACAAAAGTTACACACATACTGTCATCAGCACTTTGTTTATCCTGCTGAGAGCTTTCATATGAGGCTAGGCAGTTGTGTCTGTACTACTTGGTTATTGAAATATTTAGAAAAACAAGAAATTTATGATGATATAAATAAATATTTCATAAACAACAATTAATATATCTTTATCTGCACTAGACAGAAGTCAAATATCAATATAGTTGTGTTTGCAATCATGTAAGCTGTATGGTGCAATCGTTCAATACTTTGAATGTAGCATGAGTTTAGAATTATTAATGCAAATATGAACAAGCATCAGTAGGATGTAACTGCAGTAGAACCTGATGGTATCACTTGGCTGTAATGAGGTAGAATGTACTCACCAGGATTCTCACCAACGGTTATACATCGTGAGCTGTATATCTCTGCACCAGGTAAAACATACTCACCGGGATTATCACTGGCAGTTATGCATCATGAGCTGCATATCTCTGCACCAGGTAAAACATACTCACCAGAATTATCACCGACACATGCATCATGAGCTGCATATCTCTGCACCAGGTAAAACATACTCACCAGGATTATCACCGACAGTTATGCATCATGAGCTGCAGATCTCTGCACCAATATCTCTGTCTCTGTCTACTGCAGATGCCAGAACTGTGTGGAATCCGATGCAGAGATAGTAGGAACTCCTACATCTCAGTGGCCATTTATTGGTGGATCCCCTTCCCATGACCTTCTGCTTCTGTGCCAGGTGGCATCAGTGATCACACTGGTAGACAGCAAGGTGACTTGATAATTTTTCTTTTGACCATCAATGGGATTTATGTCAGCATTTACATCCTGCTGGGCACTCTCATGAAAGGCCTGACTGGATCTTTCATGACTGATCTTACACTGTCCATGGAGACAAAGGGCCTATAATAGTATCTCGAATTTGAACTTCTTCTGCTTCCCTAGTGTTGTATGAATATCTGAAATCAAAAGGAAATATGCCTGTGAGAAATGTCACAGCCTTGCTTAGTTACATACTCTAAGGGACCGGGGTGGTAAGATCCATGTGACACTGAAATATGTAAGGTAAACTACACACACACATGTAAATATATTATTCCTGGGATACCCATCTACTCCAGGATCAGTTAATACCCTCACCCTATCAGCTCTGCGAGAGTCCTTGATATTCTCTTTCATGATATCACTATCCAGTCATAACAAACCATTCAGTCTATCTCTACCCCAATGTCTTTAATCAGAGTTATGATGTGGAGAATCTAATATATATATATATTAGAATGGTGTATAAGAATAAAAAAGTAAGGAACTGGAATATTCACATACACTGAAACAATGTATAGCAACAAACAGACATAACTTTCCAGGTGATTTAATTATGGTCCATTATTAGAACAGTTCACATATGTAGTTTCTTTCTTAGAACTGATTCTAGATTGAGGCTTCTAGCATGATTGGGCCTTAATATTTTCTAAGTAAAATGAAAACGTAGTTCAAGAGAGTGCCTCAAGTATACCGACACACACACACGCACACGCACACACACACACACACACACACACACACACACACACACACACACACACACACACACACACACACATTGTGTTAGGATACATTATTTCTAAGAACTGTTATAAAGAAATGTGGTAGTTGTACAGAGAGGAATATGCATATGTCTTCTCACTTGCTACAGCATGTAGACATTTACTGCAAAACAATTTTAAATTGAAGTTGTGGACATATCCTTTGCTTAGTTAAGTTTTAACTGTCTTAAAAATGAGAAGTGTAATATTTATTTAAAGGTGGCAGAGAAAACAAGACAACAATCCATTGTTACACATACAGTAAATACAAACCTTTGCAGATGTAATTTATTATTGCTTGGCCTCTGGGGCAAAGGTAGATAAAGCCCTGACTATGGTACAGATGAGCCAAACTTAAAAACATAGCTTAGACACTGGAAGAGTTGGACAGGGGAGGATGGGAATTAGCAGTTGTTACTAAGTTACCTGCACTGGTGAGGAGTGATAGCTTCTTGTGATCAATCACCACCATGCAAAGAAATAACAGTGTTGCATGGCACTGAAATGGCCAAGACTGGAGATGTAAGCTTGGTGATCCTAAAATGATGATGGAAGATCTCAGTAGTGCAAGTGTGTGTGTGTGTGTGTGTGTGTGTGTGTGTGTGTGTGTGTGTGTGTGCGTGTGTGCGTGCGTGT
The DNA here is from genome assembly GCF_019279795.1 of Protopterus annectens. Taxonomy (NCBI): domain Eukaryota; kingdom Metazoa; phylum Chordata; order Ceratodontiformes; family Protopteridae; genus Protopterus; species Protopterus annectens. Next base: position 231,789,152 of record NC_056742.1, read on the forward strand.
GCGTCTGTGCGTGTGTGTGTGCATGTGCATGTGTGTGTGTAGAGAGCATACTTAGGAGGAGTGCATAGGATGCCCCATAGTGATACAGATGCTCTTATTACTTACCAGTGGTGGGGCTAGGGCCTTAACTAATGCCCTCATTCCCAGGATTCTGCAAAGAATCCATACCACCTCCATGGCTGCCTGAATGATGGCCATTCCAGTCAACATTCACCTACACAATGGGGACTTGTCGCTGGAAAGGGAATGAATAGACTGAAGATTGGTACAGGGAGGCAAAAAAGACAGTCTATGTTCGGCTGTCAAAAACAAAAAAAAACATGAACAGTTAAATACCAAACTTGAAACATTGAAAGTTAAAATTTGCAAAACAACTACTTAAATGAAAATAAATTCATCGAATGGCCATAGTCGGCCAACATCATGAACACATCCAGCCAAGGTGGGAGGCTTTGCCCGCCCCACCTCCCTAATGTGGAGGGCCGTGCCCCACCCCACACCCCTCCTAACTATATATACCAACTCTGGTATCACAGTACAGTGGGGAACAGGGCAAATTTAAAAGGTGGAAGCGCTTTCAAGAACATATAGATCACTTCATGAGACTAACTTAATGCAACATCACTCCACAATTTAAAGCACTCAGTATCCAGTCAGTAGCTCTACATACTTAAACACATATACCTAGTAAAGAGCACATTTATATAGTATAAAAATCATTAAAAATTTATAAGTAAATAAAAACATAGTAAAAACATAGTGACATTTCAGTGTTTCAAAGTACATCCCTTAGGAAAAGGTTTCAAAGAGATGGCCCCATTAAGACCTGGTAGTTTATCTGCTTGTAGCATCAAAATCCATCTTTGTTCAACACCTCAGTAATATTCCTAACATCTGAAACCTTTTCTTAAGGGACGTTCTTTGAAACACTATAATATCACTATGTTTTTACTATGTTTTTATTCACTTATAAATTTCTAATGATTTTTATACTATATAAATGTGCTTTTTACTGGGTATGTGTGCTTAAGTATGTATAGCTACTGATTAGATACTGAGTGCTTTAAACTGTGGAGTGATATTGCATTAAGTTAGACTGATGATAGATCTATATGTTCGTGAAAGTGCTTACTTTTTTGTACAATAAAGTGTTTTTTACCTGAAGCCTGGATATTTGACGCCATTATTCTTATTCTGATTCTTGCTACAGTTGTTTTTGGCATCCAATAGTACTCTTTGGTCCTGTTTTTGTTGTTTTATACAAATTTAAAAATGTTTCCCTTCACTTAACTTATGTGTTGTGTTACTTCCTGGTCGTTGACCAACTATGGCTATTCAATGTTGTTCACTAATTTTACCTTTCGATGTTTCATGTTCTGTATTTAGCCGTTAGCATTTTTTTTGTTTTCGATAACCGAACATAGACCCAAAAAAGAACCCAGAAAAATATATTTTTCTACTGAAACATGTAGACAGTTCTGTAGATGAAATTCTTTTTTTTTTTTTGTCCTCTTTGTGAATTCTTTAAATAACTAAGCCTTCTGTATAACCCTTGAGTTATATTAAGATCATGACTCTCTTCCTAGCATACCTTGCTAATAAAAAAATTGATATAACATAAGGCAGATAAAGCATAAAAAGCACTGACAAGGAGTTGTAGAAGTCCTTTAAGATGTTTTATTAATTTCCAGTCATTGCATCCAGTTTTGGGACACAGACATCTTTATTACTTATTATGGGTGCGCTTGTTGCAATAAGAACTTCCTCAGATCATATCTACCAGTGCCCACAGTTTTTGTCTTTATAAGCACTGAGTGCTTTGATCATGGTGAAGCAGGTATGGGCTAGTATTGTTATCTAAAATCCAGTATTGGAGTTAGGGTACAATGGTATAGTTGATGTCTAATCAGGATTCTGGAGGGTGGGGCTAATGGCTGTAGAGCGGCCAGTCACAACCAAGCTAGTATGGACCAATGGGATTTGAAAAGTGCATTTTTCTGGCTGGTGGATTGTTGCTTGAGTATAGGATAGTATTAGGTGGGGGAGGATTTCTCCCTGATTTGCATATTGGCTATTACTAGACATGAGTTTGCAATGGTGATGGTGATGGTGTTCTATAAATTCCATATTTGTCTAGGATTTAATGGGATCCCAGGATGCCTCCTATCTGTGCACAATGGAACCATCTGTAAAGGGGAAGACATGAACAGAGTGTAAACCAGTGAACAAAACTTTAAAACATGCAGAATGAAAAATGGGAAAACTTTGTAAGGTTCTGAGATTCTTATAATAATATCATAATTAATTAAAAATAACGAATTGTTATATTTTAATGGATACTGATGGGTAAAAAACTCAGTGTTGAAGCCTTGATTTATATTTTATATGACATGAGGGAAGATTTCACTGGCACATAGTATTTATGCTTCTTGTGTTCATGATGTCCCCAATGTACATTTTGAAATTGGGAAGCAATACTCAAGATGTCATACAGCTTTCTACTCTAGCAGAAAATTACAATTCTAGTGGTTCACAAAAAGTTTGGCAAACAGCAAAATAACAGAAAAAGCAGCCCTTACCATGAAATTAATGCAAATAATTTCAGGATTCATTTTTTTGTAGGATATTAACTGTTTCTTTAAAAAAAAATCATTGTGCAGCACTAGGGATTGAAAAATCATAAAATGTTGCTAAGACGTTGGAAGCAGTCTCCAGGACAGTATTTCTAGCACTTGTTACAATGCTGTTTTTGAAAATTCCAGAAAACCTTTTAAAATAATCAAACCAGGAACCAGGAAACAATCCAAAAGATAAATCCACAGAGACACGAAGCTCAACCAGCAGGAATTTAAGGTTCAACACACTCTGAAGAAGTCTTTCGAGACGAAACCTAGGTCAGTAGTGGTGAACCGTGTGCTGCTGTTTAATAAATTCCTGCTGGTTGAGCTTCGTGTCTCTGTGGATTTACCTTTTAAAATAATATTTGACTGATGAAAATGTATCTGTCTAACTTGTTCTGGTATTTAGTAAATAGTACATAACAATTTCCTTGATGGTATAAACAGGCCTTTTGTTTATGAAGTGAAGTGTAACTACACATGTCATGAGAAATCCATGGTTACAGCATTGTTACAGACAGCTGTCAAATCTGTACCATTATCACATAGCAGAGTCCTCCTTAATGTGTCCCATCAGCTGAGGGTGGCACAGACATAAGGTAGAGACTGTTTTTTTTTAAATGTCATCGTTAGGGCCACATTTCTCAACTTGATGGAGTTGGTACTGTTGCACTTTTGCATGATGCTGTTTGTATTCTACTTAACACATTAAACACCAAAACTAAAAGCAAAATCAAACCAAGAATGAAAATCACGTGGCACCACAGGACCCGGAAGCACGTAAACAAAGGCTTTCAAAATAAGCAGATGAAGAAATCAAACAGCTGCTAGGTCTCCAAAAAGATCCTTTAATGTAACCAGGCACAGTAAAAATCCACAATATCTTCCAAGCGCTTTCACTCGACCATATGCGAGCTTTCTCAATGCAAACAACCTTGCTGGAGGTTCATTCAAATTAAATACTTCCAGAGCCATCACATGACTTCCTGTGAACCTTTCCCAACAGGAAAATCACCATATAAGGAAATTCTAAAATGCATTCTTATTATCATTAAAAATAATTCATTTTCTAAAAATAATTCATTTTCTAAAAATGTCTTAGCGACTGAATAGCATATTGAACTTGAAATTGAATCAAACTATTAAAATGTGTCATAAAACAATTCTGTAAAATAGTTTTATAGTTTTATAATACAAATAAGTGCAGTAACCCCTTTTAACCATCGGGGGTGAAATCAAAACCCCAATTTAAAGCCTAGAGTTACTAACTGGCATTGTAAAACATTTCTTATCTGAGTTGCCAATGTATAACATTCCATATATCATATTATAAAATCTTATGGATTCAAAAGTGAATAAAACAATAGATGTCATGTTGTGCTAAACTGTGTTATAGACGAGCGTGCCTCAATTTCAAAACACTAGTAATGTTAAGGGTGTCATTCAGACCTGGGTATCATCTGCTTATTTTGAAAGCCTTTGTTTATGTGCTTGTGGGTCCTGTGGTGCCTACTTAACACATTAAAGACATGGCTCCCATCTCCTAAATAATTTCCTTGCTTCAGAAACACATTCCCTGGGGGGCGTGGCCAAGATGAGCACAGAGTAGCAGCTTTTCTTATCAGCTCTGCCTTTACAGAACTTTATTGATAGGAAATATTGATATAAACTTCCCTAATAAAAGTTTTTTTATTTTAATTAATTCTTTAAAATATATATTAGGGTAGTATATAAAAAATTTCAAGTAGATTTTAAGTTTTCCTGTCAAAGTTACACTTGGAAGTACTACAGTAAAAGAACAGGATGAGCTTCACTAAATCTTCTCATCAAGAGACAACTATAAAAAAAGAACTACAGTCATTACTAACTACTATTCAGGAACTAAGTGTCAAGATAGACAAAATGGATATAGAAATTGACAATTTCATGGAAAAGTGTTCTCACCAAATGGACATTCTACATGAAGATTTATTGCAACAGAGGAAGCAGATTTCAGGAATGGAAACTGCATTAAGTGATATGGATAACAGAATTCAGGAGAGTGAACATAATGTTGAGTTCCTGTTAAAGCAAAATTCTCTTCTTCAGACGAAGGTTGATGACCTTGAGAACAGGTCCCGTAGGAATAATGTGAACATTTTTGGCTTACCGGATAACATAGAGTGAAATAATATGGAAATTTTTTTATCTTCCTGGTTGCCTGAAGTACTTGAACTGCCGGAGGCTCTTTCATATGGTATTGAAAGAGCCCATAGATCAATGGTGACATCTAAAAACACCGAGAGTAATTATACTAAATCTGTTATTGTAAAGTTCCTATCAGCCCATGATAAAGAAATGGTACTAAAGACTGCGTGGGCAAAATCCCCAATCAAACTGAAGGACAATATTATACACTTTGATAATGACTATTCTTCTTCAGTATTATCAAAAAGGAAAATTTTCTTGCCTTTAGTCAGAGAACTAAAAAAGAATAAAATAAAAACCCATTTGCTTTTTCCTGCAAGACTGAAAATATTTTATCAAGATGGTTTTAAAATTTTTGACGACCTAGACAATGCAATAACTTATATAAAATCTAATAACATACTGGAAAAAGTAGATGAAATGGAGTGGGCCAGTCCTAGTCTTAAAAGAAATGCTGAGAACAACACTTAGAAAACATTTGACCCTAAAAAAAAAAAAAATCAAAAGATGAATCATAACAAGTACATATTTGCACTTAATTCACTCAGTTGGGGAAATGAAACCGGACAGCCAGGTGAGCTTTTGGTATTATATTTAATATAATGTAAATTGGTTAACTAAATAGTTGTCTATTTTGTTTTGTAGAATAGTCGTTTGTTGGTATTTTTTTTACTATTTGTTGAAGATTAATTATCTTAATGTTTATTGGTTTGATTCCCATGGATGCAGTGATTCTCCTGTCTTGGATATCTTGGATATATATGCTTCCAGATGTCTTGTAGTGGTGCTTATCATTAGGGGGCATATTTGTTTATCTTGATTTTGGTTCTTATAGTGGTTGGAAAACTTTTATTTAGTTATAATTGCTGTATTTGTATTTTAGTTGATTTATGGTTAATTGTTTGATAAAAGAATCTTGTATGATGGCCTGATGTATAGTTGCAGAATTGCTGTGCTAGTGATGGTACTTCTGACCCGGGATGTGAGTGGCAGTGTGGCTGGAGTAATGGTAAGGCTTTGTTGTCATTTCCGAGTTGTTGGTGTGTTTATTTGGAGGCTCTGGTTTGGTGCTCCAGCACTGTAGAGACATGTGTGGTGTTATTTGTGTTAATTGTATGTTTTGGTGCCTGTGTGCTTTGGTTGGAGATTAACCAGAGACTCTGGCTGATAGTGTGGTGAAGCTTTGCTTGATAGCTGTCATTGCTTCGTGTTGCGTATGCAAGGTTTTTTTTTTTTTTTTTTTTTTTCTTTCTTTCTCATCTCTCTCGGTATAGAGGGAGTCTCGAGACATTGCCTTATATGTAGTTAAGTAATGTTTTACTTACTATTTCCCACTGGAAACTTGAAAGCTTTATCTTCATGATGAGCTCAAGACTGTGGTATCCATCGCGGCTGGAAAGCTCGGAGCTTTCTTAAAACGTCATCACGAAGGCTTCGGAAGTAAATTGATCTTCTGATCCTCACCAGGAAGCTACTGAATCAAATTTGTTTCCTCATACAGCATACAGAAAGAAGATATAACTAGATTACTACTTTCAAATTATTGTAAGACATATGCAATAATCTCTTAAATAAATAGGGATTATACTACGCATGTAGCCTAAATACTTTTTCTGATCATCATAGGTATTCTTGAGCCTTATGTATTTATATATGAATAGTATTCTCATAAAATATTTGCTTTATATATGACAAGGGTGCCGATATCTTGATGAGAAATACTAGTTGTGATGTGTGCATTTTTGGAAGATTTAATAATGCTACAAGCTGTTTATATACTTGTGTTACATGTACATTTTCATAACTATTGACTTGCTGAAAAAATATTCATGAAGCATTTATCAAAATGTTAAATGTATAGATGTATATAATAGGTTATCTCAGTTATTTTATGAATGCATTTGTGTAATAGGCTGATAGGGATGTACCACAAAAGCAGCAATAATATTGCAAGAACAGGTGCATTAAAAATAGTTAGATCTGTTTATCATTAGAAAATGTGAAATTTTCATCTTTTGTTTTGTTAATGAAATAGCTTTTCAAAATTCAAAGATAGTATAAGCTATAATTGAATAATAAAAATCTCATTATATTTAAATAAGGCTTTTATATAGTATACAGGAGCTATTTAAGCACCTTGCTTCTTTGAACTAATATGACCTTTTCATTAGTTTTCAGTATGGTGATGGACCCTTTGAGGTAACTCAAATTAATCCAATGAATGGAAGATCACACTTTTAATGTTTATTAGTCACTCTTCTATGAGAGACTGCACCGGGTGTTTGGTTATAAGAAAACTAGCAGGATGTTGTTGGTTTTACTTTCTGATGAGTAATCACTATATTTGGTTTCTGGCAAAGAAATGCAGTATTCACTTCTTTCAGAACAATCAGTATGTTAGTTGATTGTTAGTAAAATCACTTTTATTAGCATCTTATTTATTATCTGCCAATGTTAGTGGTTATTGAAGGCCCTTAGATGATTCATTTACAACTATGTTCCAGTTAGCTGATCACCTATGGCAGTACTATATATCACACTTCAGCCTTTATTAGCCATATTTCAGTAATAAAAGAATGCCATAGTCTCTTTTTAAGGTTCTTATCAAATGTGATTACTTTAAAAACAGAAGAGTGAACTAATAGATCATAGTAGTTCTTAATAACCTACTAACTAATGTAAGAAAATTCTGTACTTTATTCCTAAGATGTAGCTGTCATCAATTTACTAATTGACACAACATTATGTCTATATATTTGGTTCATACAAAAAATTGTTTATGTTATTTTTATATTTATGACTATAGACATTTAGGCAGAAGCTGATTGGATGCTGCTTTTGATAGGAGGTCGATTCGAGTGACTGATATCATTCGAGTTAGGAGTTTTAAACTCCAGAGGGGTTCGGATTGGTTATTTTGTTTCATGTTTATGTTATAAATATTTTCTAATAACTTTTCAGACTTTCATATCTTATGTAGTAGGAAACAACCTTAATTTTAAGAATATGATACTCTTACACTATGTTTGTTCTAATGATCATAATAGTATTCCTATTAGATATATTCTTGTGTATTTCTTAGATCAGTATGTTTATATTTACATCACTTAATTTTCAATGACTACACTGAAAGGTATATCAGTTAACATTAATGGTTTAAATAATCCTAATAAAAGGAGGAATTTAACTAGATATCTTAAGTTACATAAATCCCAGTTAGTATTTTTACAAGAAACTCACTTAATAACAGAGGATATATTCAAACTTGAATCTAAAACATATAAGATTTTAGTAAGTTCTGAACATACTAAGAAAAAGAGAGGAGTAGCTATCCTATGGAACAGCATAATGCCTTTTCCTAAAATAATAGATACATATAAGGATAATAAAGGAATGTGTTGTGCAGTCACCATGGAAATAAACAGTAACATTTTCACATTAATTAACATATATTGGATCCCTGGGATAGGGATAAACACAGTGAAACAACATGTAGATCAAATTGTACTATTCTCTAAAGGGAACATTATTTTGGCAGGATATTTCAATTATATTCTAGATTACAAAGACTCTAGTACTAATGGGAAGAGAAGAATATCTACATCATCTAAATTATTAAAAGACTTTTCAGATACTTATTTTTTGAAAGATATAAATTATTTTGCAGATACTACTTCTTTGTTTTACACCTTTTTTTCTCATAGACATAACTCATACTCAAGGATAGATAAAGTTTTTATTTCTAATAATTTAACAGATTCCTTAAACAAATCAGCAGTGATTTCATGTCCTTTATCAGATCATAATTCTATATTTTTTGAAGTGGTAGTCAATCCAAATGTTAATATTCATATAAAAAGGATCCCAGCTTATATCACAAAATTAAAAGATTTTAATGATTTTATTTCTATAGAAATACAGAATTTTTTAGAACTTAACAATACTAATGATATATCAGAAATTTACATATGGGATGCCCTAAAAGCTTATCTATATGGTAGGATATTGAATTGGTACAACAAAAAAAAGAAAGCTTGGGATAAAGAGCTGCAAGATATACAATGTAAATTAGAGACTTTAAAACTTAGTAATATGGGTGATAAAGATATATCAGATAAAAGAAAATAAATAAATATGTTAAGTAATAAATAGAAATATTTAAACATAAAACTATGATCAATATAGAAAAATTCAAGTTTATAAATTTCTCTTCTAACCCTAAATCCTTAAAAATTCTTGCTAATAAAATGAAAATATTAAATAGATTTAATCATATTAATGAAATATTCTCCCCTAAAAAAGGAAAAATGGTATTGGACATTCATAATATATCAACTGAATTTAGAGAGTTTATTATAAACATCAACCAAACAACTACTGAAATTAACTCTAAAGAGGAAATAAAAACATTTATTAATAAATACATTAAAACAAGACTTTTAGAGGAGCAAGGGATTTCTATTGATAAACAAATATCTTTCAAAGAACTTCAGACTCATATTACCAAATTAAAGCAAAATAAAGCACCAGGTAATGAAGGCATCATTCCTGAAATTTACAAATTGCTACCTATAAATGCTCTAAAATTGCTTTATAAAGTATTTAATCTTGTTCAGGACAAAAACATAAGTCCACCTTCTTGGAAATACAGTTTTATTTCTCCTATTTTAAAATCTAACAAAGATCCCTCTAAGTGTACCTCCTATAGACCCATCTCCCTATTAAACACTGATTACAAATTATTTATGTCCATTTATGCAGAAAGGCTTAAAACACTTTTACCTAAATTAGTTGATAGTGATCAAATGGGGTTTATAATAAAGAGAACTTCAAATGATAACATTAAAAGAATATTAACTTTAATTGATTCGGTGAAAAATCTTAAAACAAATTTAACCCTAGTTATTTTAGATATAAATTGTGCTTTAGACTCAGTTACATGGGAATATTTGTTCACTCTATTAAAGGAATTAAATTTCTACAATAATTTTATCAATCTTATCAATTTGTTATATGAAGGCAGCCAAGCTTATGTTAAAATTGGTACTAGTATATCTCAAAATATACCAATAGTAAAAGGTACTAAGCAAGGGTGTCCTTTATCCCCTCTTTTATTTTCATTAGTTATGGAATCATGGGCAAATTTAATAACACATGATACAGATATTGAAGGAAACAAGTTAAACCCCACTATATCATCTACAATACAAATGTTTACAGATGACATATTGATTACTCTTGGGAGTAGAATGGAATCTATACAAAAAACTTTTTAAAAACATGGAATATTTTCAAAAAATTCTGGCCTTACTTTTAATAATAATAAAACACAAATTCTTTTAACAGGTTAAAACAATACAATACACCTGATGAATATAATGAATATATAGCTCAGTCTCAACAAATAGCATATTTAGGTATAATTATTACTAACAATATTAAAGATACCATTCAAATAAATTATAATAAAAGTCTATTACAGATAGAAAATTTAATAAATAAATGGAACAAATTACCCTTTTCTATGGATGATAAACTTTTAATAATAAAGATGATCCTTCTCCTCAAAATCTTATATATAATTCAATCTTTATCTATACCTCCTTCTTACCAAATAATTAAAAAATGTAATTCAATTATTCAGAAATTTTTGTGGTTACCAAATAAGCCAAAGATTGCATTAACATACCATAGGTATAATTGGAATAATGGGGTATAGCCTTACCAAATTTAGAAATGTATTCAATTTAATCAGTATTCAATACAATCTCTCATCTCATTGATATGGAATACACTGCTAAGTGGAAAGAGTATTGTCACAAAATACCAAAGATATAAACAGTCCCTATAAGCTAAATATAATTACTCATCCATTTATTTGGAGGTTAAAAGATTATATTTCTGAATTTTCTTCTCTGAGTTTTAACTCTAAGTATATAGTTTTTCTTTTAAAATCATTTAAAAATGTTATATTTAAATATAATATATATAGGGATTGGCTTTTTTACTCTTCCCTATAGCCTACACACACAGATCTATTTTATCTTCAGATTATACAAAAATGTCTATATTTCAGCAAAAGCATTTAATATTTTGGCACCAAATGATGATAAATAATGAGATAAAATCCAATAGTTTACTCTTGGAATAGTATAAACTTGATTCTTGTTTATGGTTAGAGCTTCAAGAAGCTAGACAATATGTATTAAATAAATTGGATTATATGTCGCATATAATTAGGAAAAAAATTCCCAAGCTAATACAATATATGGTTTTATCAGTTTTGCATAAATCTCCTGCTAAAACAAGTTATCAAACATTTATAGGGCAATTAAATGTGATTTAGATACACATTGAAATAATTATTGGAAATATGTTTCTTTAATTAATAATAATCCCCCTTCTGAGAAAGACAAATTGAATATTTTACAATCAGCAAGTATGACTACTTCTTCTTCTTTAAAATGGAAATCATTCACATGGAGATTTTTAAATAGATCATTTATCACTCCTCATAATATAAGTATATTTTTTAAAAAGAATATAACATGTTGGAGATGTAATATTGAACTGAATGCTGACTGGTCTCATATGTTTTATAATTGCATATATTAAGAACATTTTGGGATGATATCAATAATTTGTTGCAAACAATTTTTACTGATAATTTTTCTATATCTAAATCACTTGTTTTATTTAATACTCCTGTTCCTGATTGTGTAAAAGAGAATAAGTACCCCTTGGTTTGGTCTATACTATCTATAGCTAGAAAAACAATCACTAAGAATTGGAAATCTAGTATAGAACCTACATTTTTGGAATTTAAAAATATACTCCTTGAAACGTAATTTGGAAATGTTAACTATTAAATCTAGATCATCTAGGAATACTACATTATATAATTCATGGAATATCATATATGAACTTCTAGAAAAATAGTTTATTATTGTATGTAAACAGATGATTTTTATTAATCCTACAGCTACATTAAGCATTTTTTTTGCATGATGAACATCTTTGTACATAGTTTAGTTACATTGGTTTATATATTAGAAGGTTTGTTTTTTTATTTTCTTGTTTTTTTAACTTTAAAGACAAAATGTTATAATTTCATTAAAATATTTGTTCATTTTAATAATTATTTAATAAAATTCTTTGAAAAAAAAAAAGAAACCCATTCCCTATTTTTGCTCTGCTGAATCTTTTATGCAAGGGAGAACACTAAACAAATGCATATTTAATGGGAAAAGCTGCTTGTTCTTTTCACTACTATAAATTTGAGGTAGTGTGTAGTAATGCTGTACATTGCAACACCACTGTACAAATACATCTTTGGCAATAAAGCATTTGCAGCACACCAAACATGATGTGGTGATTGAAAACTGCTGTGCCTTTATCCCAGGGACATGACAGTGCCTGCTACCACTGAAAGAAAACTTCCATCAGTGTGCGCTGGACCCCCCCCCCCATCCCAGATGCTGTATAAGCAGTGATGCAAAGGTTAGCTACAAAAGTTGGCCACAATATTCTAAAGATTTTACCTGACCTGCACTTCCCAAATAGCTGTTGAATTACAGGGAATACAGATGTATATTAGTGGAGGGCATCTGCAAGGTTAGTCTGCTGAGGAATCCATGTTATGCCTTTTGACAATTAAAAACAAGCAAGAATGCTCGTAACACCCCCAACTCATCATGATAACAAATTTTTGGTCAAAGGCATAAGAGACAATCGTCCCTACCAAGCCAAAAGTTGTTAGGATAACACAGGTAGCATAAGCACATAGTGCACACCTCCCAAACCATCAGAGTAAGGAATGTGGACAAAGCCAAAAGGGATAATTGTCCCACAAAGCAGAAAGTTGATAAAATAACAGGTTCAGCATTAGCAGGGATATTCTGAAGGGTATAGATAAAATAACACAACAAAACTTTTTTTTTTTATAAATGTGATAAAGTTTAAGTGTAGCTGCGAGGGTGTGCCCGTTGCTTAACTATGCTTAGTCCAGCATAAACAGTACAAGAATTTAAATAGCAAGATACATCTAACATAAGCAATAGTGTAGTGGTTAGAGCATGCACTTTGTAAGCAGCCATTCCTGGTTTGATCTCCACTGTAACCAAGTTGCATTTTACATGTAAAAGCAGTACATAAACATTTTTTTATTACTAGCTACTAAATAACATATATTTGTTAACTGGAGTACTGCATTAGGTCCAGATGTGAGGTATCAGTTTAATAAAGTTGTGAAACCCCTATATAAATATAAGTGCCCCATACAGTATAGTCGCACGTGAATAAATGTAAACAAATGTATAATATGTAATGAGGGATGAATCAATGCCGTACAGCAGATAGTCTACAAAATGAAAAATAAGCAATGCTAAGCATTGCACAGTTCTGCTTACCAGGTGTAAGCATTGTGTAAATATAACTGCTAAGCAATGAGTAGCCCAGCTAAGTGGATTTGCTAATCAGAAAGCAATGCTGAACCTGTCCCTTTAAGCATTGTCAACCTTAGCTAAGCAGGTTTGCTCGTAGCTTAGCTTAGCTCAGCATATTCAAAACCATCCAATCACGGCAAAGGGCAGGAAAAAAGGCCATATTTAAACCCCCACAAGTGGAAATACAGCTCATATCTGGTTGCAGCTTCCCACTGTAGGCAGTATGGCAGGAGCTGATGAGGGCGTATACTTCTGTGCACAACACTGGGGCATACAGTAGTCTAAGCTCATGGTAGGACTCCTGCTACAAAACCATGATGAGAGACTGATGCAGGGCCAGTACCTAGGCACCCAATATAAAGGGGAAGCCTGAGACCATTTCACCCATGATCTCACCAGTGCCACTAGTATCCCTCGGACGTGTGAGCAGGTCCAGCACCACTATGCCAACTTGAAGGGGAGAAAGAGGGAGTTCTTGGATGAGTGGGCCCAATAATCAAGGCAGAAGGGTGATGTCCCAGCAGTGTGTAAGTACTCATACTAATAACTGTTTACTAATGTCCAGCCTGTGTATGTGATGGATAGGTATGCCTAAATATTTCTCTATTTCCCTTACAGCTGTAGCTGAGCGGGCTGTGAATCAGGAAGCCCATGCTAGTAGGCTGCAAAGGCTGTCTCGCAAGGCTGGTGAGTAACAATCCTGCTTGTAGTAGTCATACCAAATAAATATAAAGTAATAGAATGTCACCTGGCAGTATAAAAACTGTTGTATAGGTTGTACTGAATAAAGCAGAATATATGACAGTAATAGTCCCATATAGGTCATATTTGAATAAAACTGTAACTGCCTTGCAATAAAGCTCTAAATCCTGGACTGGTTGTGTTTGCGCTGGTATTGGATGGAATTTATTGTTGCATTCTCTGAATAGTAATGTTGTGTTAACCATTGTTACCCACACTGTACTACATAAAAAATGTCTAGGAATGTCTGTATAAGACTGTTGTAAGTACAAGATCAGACTGTACAACCAAGAGAGACGTAGACAGAAAATGGTGAAGAAACAGACAGCTATATCCAAATAGCACACTCCGCTGCAAGTTAAATTGTTGTATTTTTAGCAGACAGCCATGGTTTGAATCCTGGGAGTGGTAGTAAACTGTATGCATAACCATACCTCTCAACTGTACAGATTTTTCAGAATGTCCAGATAATTGGTCCATATTTTCTGTGTGTTCCTCTGTCCCGCTGGCAAATCAGTGGGATGATCTCAGAATTGTAGTCACAAAATAATGACATACATTTGATTTTCAGACCTTGAAAGCTTCAGAAAATGTATATTAAAACAAATCCTGTCACTCTAGCAACTCTCCAAGTTTATGACAGCAATATTTAAAACATGTTCCTATTTGTACCCCCATGTTGTCAAGCTTTGTCCGGAGTGTGTGCATTAAGAGATTGAAAGGTATGTGCATAATATTAACTTGGAATCTGGGAATATGTGTAGAAACAGTCAGGTAGTGTTAACAAACATTCCCTCCATGGGTCTACCAGATAAGAGATGTAGAATTTATCTATGAGACAGTTGAAGTATACGCTGTGTACAAACATACCACAGCCCAAACCAAGGCCATAGGGCATTTTAATAATACCTGTACCTTAATGATTAGAGCAATAATCATTAAAGTTGTGAGTACTACAAGGATATATAAGTTGTTAATTGACATCCCCCACCATATCTGCAACAATAATCTAAATACACAAATCAGTGGGTATGTTTGAACTAAACTTATTGTTGGGACATATGTCCTATTGTTCAATAAATATTGAAATGTGTTTCTATTAATGTTCCATGTTGAAATACTATCATTGGTGGCCTGTTGCTATCAATGTAACCTACATGCCATTGTAATGGGGACTGTGGTTCCATATATGCATGTGCTCTGTTTGCTATGCAACTGTTCCAGATCTGGTGTTTTGCATTAGTGGGAATATCTATGCATGCTGTTATAGCTAATCCTGAATTGTGTTGATTATTACTAACCTACATATGTTTTAAAACTGCAACACCATAGCAGGTATGGGAAGGCCGGTCTGCGCGGACCCACCTCTCCCACCTCATCTGGCCATGGTACCAGGCTGCAGCACACCTGGGACCCATGCTGGGACCTTCTCATCTGCTGGTCCTGCACCACATTCGGGTGTCACCACGTCAGGGAATGGGGCTCATCCCCCCGCCGGAAGTGGGCGTGGACAGAATACTGTCACCCAAAGTCATGTCTGGGGATTGGTGCATAGTGAGCTCCAAAGGGAGTTTGGAGATCTGCTATGCCAGTTTGAGGGCCACATGGCACATTTAGAGGGTCAGCCTGCCCCTCCTGCTCAGCCCCCAGCACAGCCACCTTTGGAGCCATGAAGGTGCAGTGGTGACTCCCCATGGGTGGAGATCTCAGTCCCACTGTTTCTATTTGGGGGCTCATGGGTTTCCAATTTCCAAACACCCTTCCCCACCCAAGGTGTTTACCCTCACAACATGTATCATATACTGCCCCTGTATGCTGTCTTGTCTGCCGTGTCTGTCTTCCTCCACAACCTACCTCCCATATATACCTACTATCCTTCTCCAACATCCCACTCTTACCTTAAAAAAAAGGAAAAAGGAAATCTGTTCCCAAAAAAAAAATTAGTCCCATATATAGCTGTACATTTTGCACACGTGTCCACTGGAGACATGCAATCTGGTCTAATTGGCTTTAAAATACATTATTGTTGTCCTCAACCCTCTCTCAAGGGTTTGAGTGTCCGAATCTACCTCCAAACTCAGTACATATGCACAGCTGTCACTGTAGAAGAAATGGACAGCTATGGACCTTCCCACCCATCCTGCACATCCCAAGTTACTTTCCCTATTGTTTTTCCTTCTGCATGTCCCCTTTTTCACCACTTTCCTATCACCTCTTTTTTTCTTTTCTTTTAAAGAAGTTAGTGCGGGGGTAAATGGGAGTAAGCACTTTTAAGCAGTAGTACATGGGTTTAAGCCTGTTTGCGCGGCTGCAAGCAATGGCTACACAGATTAAGCATTGTCAGGCTAACTGTCTGTAAGCTTATTTAACCAGAAGTTAGCATTGTTTACTGTTGTGCAAACCCATGCAAACCTGCTTACAACTGCTTAAAAGTGCCTTAATCACTCTGTATCCAACAGCCCTTGTTCTGCCCAGCAACAAAATAATCAGTCCTTGCAAGTCTCAAACGCAGAACCCTACACACTATTGCCACAGTGATTTACCACTAAGCCATTTGAGCTGTACATAAATGTGATGTTTTCTCAAAAATATCATGCAGCACAGTCATTCAACAGCAAAGAAAATATATTTATATATGTAGATGTTTATATATATAGATATATACATATATATATATATATATATATATATATATATATATATATATATATATGTTGTTTGTCTTTCAGCTTTTCCCAGTAAGGGGTAGCCACAGCGGAACTCCGGTCCGCTAATGATTGGCAGTAGATTTTTACGAAATGCTGAGGTGCCGGCTCGACGCCCAACCTTCAACGAAGGCACACCCATTTACACACGCATGTCTTTTGAAAGCTACCCAACCACGGGGAGGACATGCAGACTCCACACGGAAGGCACTCCCAAGCCAAGCCGAGAATCAAACGGGAGAACCTCTTGCTGTGAGGTAACAACGCTACCGCCGTACCACCGCAGCATAAACATATATATATATATATATATATATATATATATATATATATATATATATATATATATATATTGCATTCGCACATTGGATCCACACACTGAACCTCTCACTGCAAAACATCTGACCAAAGGCACTGTTAATGGGGATGGAGGGGCCCAAAATAGGGATCTCTTGTAATTACTGCCATCATCCCTTTTTCCACAGCTGAACTGATCTGCCTTACAAAAGAATAACCAGCACTTGCAAGTCTTGAACCTAGGATACTGCATAACATAGCCACAACAAGTTAACAGTAAGCCATCTCAGCTGTAAGATGTCAGGATGATTTCTGTAACATATCATGCAGAACAGTCAGTCTACCATAGGGAATGTACAATGTGGAAGCAGTAAACATTCCAATGATACAGATACACACACACACACACACACACACACACACACACACACACACACACACACACATATATATATATATATATATATATATATATATATATATATATATATATTTATACACACACATACATACACATATAAATATATAACTACTTATAGATATGTATAAAAAGAGTATATATAGAGGGTGCACAGCATAACAAGCAGCCATTATTCCTACAGTTGCTACCTTTTCTAATGGCCAGTGTTTAATTCTTTCCTATAAATGAGAATTATTGCATGAAACATATACCTACACACAATACAAAGGACATGACACCACACACAAGTTTGCATACATAGAAATGTTTATTTGTGTACTGTTTCAGTTGTTTATGCCATTTCTTATAGCACTTAGGTGTTTGAAATACATAATAACTGATTAATGCAACTCTCAAACAAAACATATGCTACAGTAATCTGCAAAACATAACACACTTTGCTGTCTAGGCTAAAACCTTCAAGTAGTACAACAGTAAATAACACACTTGCCTTGAAGATAACAATCAATCAGCACAATTACAGATGTAGTTCAGCAGCCTCCAATTACACTCTGTACTCAACCCCTAGGGGGAAAAGTATTAGTTGTCAGAATGTAAATGTATCTGTTACATAACAATGCTTAACGTAAAATATCACTATCACAATGACAAACAAAACTGTGTGTAAGACAGTAAGCTCTAGCCCACCACTGTTCCCATGGTAAAACATATGAAAATGTACAGCCATATAACTTAATGTTTCTTACTACTGACATACTCACACATTGTAACAGCCTAGTTTAAAAACATTTATTACCCCCCCCCCATAAAATGTCTTACAAGCGCATATAACAGTGTTCTCCATACACTGACCTCTGGACTGTACAAGGTCACACACGTTTTGTCCAGCTGTAGCCCTCATACATATGGCCCTAGCACACAATTTGTGTGGGAGTCCACAACATCATTGGAATGATAGCAGGAATGCCAGCACTAAATAATGGTAGGTACCTCTTACTGCATGACATCTAGACAAAGCCTGGTATATAGGTGGAGGACAGAGGCTGAAACACACGGCCATATCTGAAATATTGCTGTTATACACTGTGAAAGTTGCTGGTGTTACAGGATTGGTTGCAACATACCTTTACTCAGGAATATGAAGTCAGAAACACAAATGGATGATGCCATGTACTGATAGCAATCAACGGAGAGAATGACACTGATATGTCAGAGATAAGACCTGTGTGCTGAACAGACAAAACATAACAGCCAATCCTCTGCCTATCATGTGGATAGGCCCGCAGTTGAGATCTCTGCAGACAGACTGCATTCCATGCAAATGTAGCATGTACACACAAACCCTGTAAAACTAGCAGTATTCAATGCATATAACAGCAATACTCACACATTTTCCCTAGGTCTGGAACCATATACAAACATGTAGTTGTCCTGTGTCCGCAAGTCCTGTTGTAACAGGTATTGCTACCTGCTGTCTATAATACTGCTGCCCATATACAGGAAGGATGTCTTCCATACAGGAAAGGTAAAGGGACATTGCCCTCATGATGTAGTCATTTATAGTAGTGGGTTGCTATGACATTAGCTATTGGAAGTATTACACAGCTGGCTGCATGCAATTAACAAGTGAGGAACAAGAATTGGTGCAGAGGCCATTACCTGATCATGAGCATCACCTACAAAAGCCATGCTGCAACCTATTCAAACCAGCTCAATCCCTGTACTGCAGAGTGAGATAGAGAGAGAGAGAGAGAGAGAGAGAGAGAGAGAGAAATAAAAAAAAATAATACTAAAAAACAAAAATACTACAAAAAAAAAAAACAAGCCAAACAAGAAAGACATCCAAGGGGATACACAGAAGAGAGCACAATAATAAAACAGATATGTGAAACATGCCAGCATGTAATTGAATGCAGTACTTGGTCTGTAATAATGGGATAGATGATGTTGAAAGATTTATATGTGCCATCAAGACTTGCTGTAATGATGTCCTGCTGAACAACTGCTATGGACATAGCATCTGGCCCTGTGGGCAGTAGGCCATACCTGTCAACTGGTCAGATCTGCACAGAATGTCAAGATTTAAGCCATCATAGTGTTTGTTCTGTTCATCCAAACATGTATATCAGTCTGGCAAATAGCTGAAGGTGAAAGTAATGAAGTCATGATAGACACGAGTTTCAGACCCTACCACCTTCAGAACAGCTATAGTAATGTGAAATGTATCATGCACAAACTTCATAGGTTTGTAATAGGCATATCCACGATCTGTCCTTATATATCCCCCCCTAATGTTAGGCTGTGTCCACATGTGATGCTCTGTTTTGTAGCAAGGCAGAACAGTACAGCTGTGGAGGGAGGAGGTTCAGAGTGTTGATCCAATGTCTGAATGCACTCTCTCTCTCTCCAAATATATATACATATATATATATATATATATATATATATATATATATATATAAATCTATATATATATATATATATATATATATATATATATATATATATATATATATATATATATATATATAACCCATTAACAGAGACATTGGGAACCTCCAAACACTGAACCCTATGCAGTTCGGCTTTGTTAAGGGCAGATCATGCCTCCTGAACCTGGTGGACTTCTTTGAGACAGTTACCAAGGCTATAGATGAAGGAAAGGTGGTACACACAGCCTACCTAGACCTTGCAAAGGCCTTCGACACCATTCCCCATTCTGGTATTATAGACAAGCTCACCAGCCTGAACATAAACCCCTACGTCACAAGATGGGTTGCCAACTGGCTCACGGACAGAACCCACATGGTGAGAGTGGCAGGAGCTAGGTCCAACTCTAAATCAGTTACAAGTAGAGTTCCCCAGGGCTCAGTCCTAGGACCCCTCCTGTTTGGCATATACTTCTCAGAGGTACAGGCAAGCACATGAGGGCTATGGCTGACCAAGTTCACAGATGACTGCAAACTAGGGGCTATAATTGACTCTCCGGCTGACACAGACATCTTCCAAAAGGGTCTCACTAAGACAGATACCTGGTGTCAAAATCATGACCTCAAGCTAAATGCCAAAAAGTGCATAGTCATCCCTTTTGGAAAAAACAAAGTACCCACAAACTACCACATAGGTGGTAGTCCCCTAAATATGGAAGATGTAATAAAGGATCTGGGGACCCAAGTAGATGGTAATCTCAACTTTGATAATCACTTTGCCAAAGTGGTTAGAAAATCCTTCTACATGGCCCACCTAATCACAAAAGGGTTCGCATCCAGATCAAAAGAGGTCATTGTACCCCTCTACTCATCACTCATCAGACCCATCATAGTGTACAGCACCCCATTTGGGAAGTACCTTATAAGACACCTACAACAGCTGGAAAGACCACAGAAGTACCTCACCAAGAGGATCACTGACCTCAAACAGATGCCCTATGCAACTCGACTGAAGAAATTACAGCTGTACTGAATTGCATACCACCTACTCAGAGGTGATCTCTGCCTGACATACAAGGCCATGTCCAACCCAGAATTGATGGACATGCTCCATCTAAAGAAAACCTTATCCCCACCAGCCACATGCTCTAGGGATCTAAACCTCACCACAACAATAAATAGGATGTGCTGGAGGGATAGATTCCTGTCCCAGAGACTTCCCACGCTTTGGAACAAGATCCCAATCTACATCAGGCAGAGCTCCTCGCTAACACTCTTCAAAAGAAATCTTGACGAGTGGATGGGAAACAGAAAGGTTACCTCAGGGATCACTTAAGTGGTGCTGCTGGACAGAGGCACAGGGAACTAATCTAAGGGGGCAGCGAAAGCCAACACATTCTGGCTAGGCTTATGAATGCCTTCGGGCAGATAGCCTAGTACCTACCTACGAACATATGAACCTATATACATATATATATATATATATATATATATATATAGAGAGAGAGAGAGAGAGACATGTATGTCTACATATATACAGACACACACACACACACACACACACACACACACACACACACACACACACACACACACACACACACACATATATATATATAAATAAATATATACTTCATAAATCAGTGCTCTTCAAATGTAGCATTGAGCTACTGAACTAGGACAGTTAAAAAACACTTTGAAATAATACTAGAACAATAACAATAATAAAACAATTGCAGAATATACTGACTTAATCTTGAATATCATATAAAATATATCTCATATATTTATTTCATACATATGTAAAATATTAACACAAATCAACTTCATAACTGCGGTGACCTCAGCTATATCCTATATCTACAACTACTTGATTCCTTGAAAATTACATGAATATATATCAATATATGTGTCGGTATATCTGACTAAAAATATAAAAATATGCTGAATAACTAACATATATAATGAACAAGGTATGTACAATAACATATGAAAACACATGGAAATACATGAAATGCATATAAAAGTGGAT
This sequence comes from Protopterus annectens, assembly GCF_019279795.1. Classification (NCBI taxonomy): domain Eukaryota; kingdom Metazoa; phylum Chordata; order Ceratodontiformes; family Protopteridae; genus Protopterus; species Protopterus annectens. Next base: position 231,811,026 of record NC_056742.1, read on the forward strand.
AAATTAAACATATATTTCCATATATGTTTGAGGTATGAATACTATAACAGCATAATGTAAAACTCTCCAAATATATTCATAAACTAATAATAATTTATACTAATAAATCAATATTTATTGACTAATAATAATGATAACTAATTATTTTCAAAAAATATAATAATATATATAAATATTAAACTTGATAAATAAATAAATAATAATGTATATGAGACTTATACTACTACCCTGACCCATTATCCTTCTATTGCACTTATGCCCATAAAAGTTTTATTATTTTATCTAAGTCTACGTGCTTCAAGAATATGTTTAATAGTTATAAACTGATTGAGACCTGGATCCTGATGTGCTCGTAACTTAAAAATCCATTGGAGTTCTATAGTCTCCAAATGGTTCATATTATTATTATTATTATCATTGATTTATCAGTATAAAATAAATTATATATATTTGCCAAAATGCTGAAACATAGAATTTCAGCATTTTGATAGTATAAAACCGAAATATATGTTTAATTTATCCACTTTTATATACATTTCATGTATATCCATGTGTTTTCATATGTTATTGTACATACCTTGTTCATTATATATGTTAGTTATTCACTATATTTTTATATTTTTAGTCAGATATACTGACACATATATTGATATATATTCATGTAATTTTCAAGTTATCAAGTAGTTGTAGATATAGGATATAGCTGAGGTCACCGCAGTTATGAAATTGATTTTTGTTAATATTTTACATATGTATGAAATAAATATATGAGATATATATATATTTTATATGATATTCAAGATTAAGTCAGTATATTCTGCAATTGTTTTATTATTGTTATTGTTCTAATATTATTTCAAAGTGTTTTTTAACTGTCCTAGTTCAGTAGCTCAATGCTACATTTTAAGAGCACTGATTTATAAAGATATATAGGAATTCTTAGTTTTTAGTATGGTTCTGAACTGATTGAATGATTGTTTAATTAGATGATTATGTTCAAGGTGGTTGCAGGTTTTTTAAGATTGGTTGTTCTATAAAAAGTGAGGTTTTGGGAATGTTTTTGAGATCTGATGAAGTGTACCTTGGCAGTACGTGAAAGCGCTCATCCTTTGCATATGTAATAAAACTTCTTTGTTTTTCGTGGTGGTCCTTACTCGTTTTGCTTCTTCATAAGGTATTTTTTTGCTTTTTGCTTATCGAGTTGGACCTTCAGATAGCAGCGGTGTCTTTTTCTTCAGTATATATACTAACTCCGAGATTGCACAAACAGTAAAAAACAAAAATCACACACAGCCAACACACACACTAGTACCTCCACCTCCCCTACAACTTAGAAAAACACTCACGCACACTGACTCACCTTAAACTGCAGACACCAACCCAGCCGAACACTTTCGTAGGATAAAGTAAATGCATAAGCGCAAATTCTACATAGTCCTATTTGCGATTATGCACTTTCATTATTTTGAGGTTTCAGCTTCATGGACATGAATTGCTGAAATTCAATATATATATATATATATATATATATATATATATATATATATATATATATATATATATATATATATAAATACATTTTTCCTACTGTTGAATGACTGTGCTGCATATGTTTGAGAAAACATCACACATATCTGCAGTTCAGATGGCTTAGTGGTAAATTGCTGTGGCTATGGTGTGCAGGGTCATGGGTTAGACACTTGTAGGGGCTGATAATTTATTTGCTAGCCAGAATAAGGGCTGTTTGATACAGAGTGATTAAGGCACCTGTAAACATTTGTAAGCGGGTGCAAAATGTCAGTTATGTATGGTGTGAAATTCTTTTTGGGAACAGGTTGGCCTTTTTTGTTAAGGTGAGAGTGGGATGTTGGGGAAGGATAGTAGGTATATTTGGGGAGGTAGGTAGGGTCAGAAGACAGACAAGACAGCATACAGGGGTGGTATATGACACATGTGGGGGTAAACACCTTTGATGGGGAGAGGTGTTTGGAAATTGGAAGCCCATGAGCCCACAAATGGAAACTGTGGGACTTAGGTCCCAACCCTTGTGCAGTCACCACTGCACCTTCATGGCCCTGAAGGTGGTTGTGGTGGTTGCTGAGCAGGAGGGGCAGGCTGACCCTAAGCTGATGTAGTAAATTCCCCAATTCTCTGCAGAGCTCCCTATACACCAGACCATGGACCTGACTTTCGGTGACAGGATCCTGTCTGTGCCCACTCCCAGGAGGAGACAAGCACCATGCCCTGAGGTGGTTCCACCTGAAGATAGTACAAGACCAGTAGATGAGGAGGTCCCGGGGTGGATCCCAGACATGCTGTGGCCTTGTGCCACAGCCAGATGAGGTGAGAGAAGTGGTTCTGCTGGGAACAGCCTTTCCAAACATGCTATTGTGTTGCAGTTTTAGAGAATATGTGGGTTAGTAATAGTCAACACACTCCGGGATTAGTTATAATAGCATGCATAGATATTCCCATTAACCCAAAACACCAGATTTGGAACAGTTGCATAGCAAACAGAACACATGCATATATGAAACAATAGTCCCCATTACAATGGCATGCAGGTTACATTGATAGCAACAGGTCACCAATGATAGTGTTTCAACATGGAACATGAATAGAAGCACATTTCAATATTTGTTGCACAATAGGATATATGTCCCAACAGTAGGTTTGGTGTAAACATACCCATTGATTTGTGTGTTCAGATTATTGTTGCAGATATGGTGTGGGGGGAGAGATGTCAATTAACAACTATTATATCCTGGCAGTATGAGGTCCTCCGACCTTTTTTCCTGTTTATGTCTTCCAGGTGTCCCGGGAGCATCTCCCTGCTTATACTCCCCAGGAGAATGATACAATATTAAACTTCCTTGTGCAATACCACAGAACCCTCTTTGGACGTATGTCCCATGATCTGCAGGATAGGACTGCCCTGTGGAATGAGCTCAACCGCAGTTATGAGCAGGTACGACATTGTTGCACTGATCTCATCCACCATGCCCATCAGCATGCTGCTGCAGTTAGGAGGGACCAGCTAGCCACAGGTGGGGGTTATACTATTCATCCCCCACTGACACATGCTGAGGATCTCCTCACCAGCCTTAGGGCACCCGCCCACCAACCAAGCCAGAAACCTGAAGATAGCATTGTGGAGGTGGGTGCTACCCACACAATGGACAAGGAACATGCACATTAATAGACCACTGTTGCTTATTCATCTTCATCTGTAAATTATCTTCATGCATATGTCAAATAACATAGTCTACTGCTGCAGTATAGTAATGAACAGATTTGCATAATCTCTAGTATTGTGGGTTTGTACTGTTTTTTTTTTCAAAACAGGTTTATTGTTTTAACATATAAGAGAAATATCATAACAATTTTATACAAGTAATTAAAAATAGTTATTATTATAATATTCAACAAAACAACTAAAGTATTTACAAAGACATCCACTACAATCAGATCAATTAATTAAACTAAAATACCATGCTATTGAAATAAAAATTTTTTTAACAAATTTTGTAAATTATCCCATATAATATAATAAGATGTTTTTCTATTTGTTCTTGTCCTAATTGTGTTTATTTCCATATGGCACACTATATTCATAACATTTTTAAATTCATTGAACGAAGGAGGAGTATCTGAAATCCAATTTCTAGTTATTATTTTCCTAGCCACTGCTAGAATAGACCATAACAAGGGAAGCTTAACCTTTTTAACACTTTGAGGTACAGGTGTGTTGAATAATATAAGAGATTTAGAAATAATTAAATTATCTGTAAAAAGAGCCTGCAAAAATTCATTAATTGACTTCCAGTATTCTTTCAATTTTATACAGTCATAAAACATATGAGCCCAGTCAGCATTAATTTCTACATTACATCTTTTACATAAATTATCTTTATTATTTATTTTATTCATCATCAAAGGTGTATAAAAAGATCTATGTAAAATTTCCATGTATAAAGTCTCCAGACAATGGAAGACGTAGTTCTATAAGCAGATTCCAATATATATTGTTTATCTTGTTGATTTGGTGGGTCCCCATTAATAGAAGTGAAATAATTCCAGTATGAATCTACACTGTAAAAAGTTTCTTGTCTGATAATTTTATGTATGTATGAAAGTTTACCTTTATCAGAAACTTTATGTTGTAAATTTAATATCAAGTAATCAATCAGTGTTGGAATAGATTCTTTAACTGTTATAGACATTAGATCTATTTTATTAATGAGATGTTGTCTAAAGGTCTGAACCTCTAACCAGCAAGTTTCTCTTAGATCAAATTCTTGTTATAAGAAATCTAGATTTTTAACTTTATTATCAGATATCAACTGATACCAGTACTTTTGATCATTATCTATAGCTAAATGAGTTCCTTCAGAAGTAGATGACAAAAGCATACCCTGAGTATACATTATAGGGAATACAATAAAATTCCATTCCCTATACTTAGGGTGCATGAATATAAAGTTACGATAACTAATAATAATATTTAATGAGTAACAAACCATATGTTTAGGTGTAATAGGTGAAGTACAAAATTCCTTTAGTAACCATAACATGGAGTTATTTACAATCATATTTGTATGTGTTAAGGAGATTTTCATGAAGTGCATACTAATTAGCTCCCAATAATCTTTCCATTTTGCGACATATGACTGATCTAATGGGTTTGTACTGTTGATGTACTGAAATGCTGCTCCCACCCTGTACCAATGCCACAGGTGTGGCTACTGACATTACATCTCTCACACAACTATGTAGGTGCCTCTAGTATACAACTGGGGCAGCACCCTGCAGCTGGTGAGTAGGGAGTTGTTTTGTTCAGGTTTTCCAATACAACGGTCATGTTATAGCCATGGTATTTGCCATTCACACATTTAACACACCTACCCATAATGCCTGCTGTACTTGTTCACTTATTGTTGCTGTTAACTGCACTGCATCACAGTGGTTGCCATGGTGGCATATCTGAAGGGTATGTTAGAGTCCTGCAGTATACCTAACAACCTGTCAGTGCAAGATGTGTGGACAGAGATGAACATAATGGTGGGACAAATGGCCTACAGTAGGGACATGTCTGAAACATTACCCTTATACAGTGGCTACAATAGTGTATACACCACTATTACAATGGCAACTGTTACAGATCTACACAACGGCATATCCCAATACCACATTCCACACCTTTTATGACCTGTAATGTGATCCTAACATGGGCAATGCATGTGTAATATGGAATCCAATTTTAGGGCAACAAATATAGGGAATACATACCTTAATAAACACTGGAAGCATATGTGTGCACACTCTCCAAATAACATATTGTGGAAGCAGCTTTTGAGGTGCTGACAGCATTCACTCTTCTTGAGTATGCACCTTTCATCAAGTACAGGGCCTCAATGTCACACCAAGTAATGGTCTGCTGTCCAAGAAGTATGTCCATGACATTTGCCCACTCACCTGCAACAGAGGCAGTCGTGGCTTGCACACATCTTACAAACCATGGAATGGATCCCATATCCAAAAGGTAGCACCCAGGAGTGAGAGATGTAGCCTTACCTCATCATTGCATATACCATGGCAAACAGTGCAGACAGTCATGTATGTGACTATGAAGTATGGGACAACATTAATGTAGAAAATAAACAGATGCCCATCCAAGACAGATGACAACACATGTTGAAACTGGTCACGGAGGCTGCTCAGAAACATGCAGCAACACTGAGGGACTTGTAGGAATGTCTAGCAACTACTGCCTGTGCAGTACCTTTGTTGACAATTGCCTGGACTCTGCATAAGTGTGGCCTATGGGTTAGGGTAATCAGATGGAAGAGGTGTTCCACTGGAAACATCATCCAGGGCTCTCTACAGGTAGCATATGCATAACATCAAGTCTCCCAAAGGCACATGTTGCAATGTGTAATGGTGTACCAAGACCATGGCTGAAACCTACATACAGTATTAATAAAGATACATGTGGTGCACAAGCAACACCTCACTCCACCTCAGGCCCACCATCCCCATCTGTACTTTGCTGGTGCCAGTGTACACCTTTAGGTTTGCTGTTCATTAGCAGGAACTAGGCCTGTAGACATAGTGTTCTGAATTTGTAACACTGCAAAATGACACTCATGCGTGGCCCATAGTTGTCAAACATCTGTAATAAGACTGAAGATTGAGAGGGGTGCTATCCTGAAACACAACAGTGAGCTGAAGCATACATCCAAAGCTTGCTAAGAATGGCTGTATCTGAACACAGTCAAGGTCATGAATTGTGCCAGACATAACCCTGACTCCACAGCAATAGTGAAGGCACTGTCTTACCTCCAGGGGCTGTGCACATGAGCTGACCTTGCAATCTGGCAGATTTGGGGAACATTTGTAGGGCAGAGTGACTAAATAATGGCAAGTGAAGATGGGCCATACTAGTATACCCTTTCCAGAAATAGTGACTGATGTATTTCACTTAACAGGTGTTGCAACAAACCATTGTGCTAAGGGTGCGCACACTTATGCAACCTACATATTATATGCATCTCAGTCAGCATCTGCACAAGTGACACATCTGTTTGATACTGCATTTGATTGCACAGGTCATATGTCACATATCAGGTGTGTGTAATGTTAACATATGCAGTATTGTGGCCTCACTGCATATCATGGAAGAGGCTGGCATGCCAATAATGGTGTGTACACTCCTCATAGCCAAAGTAAGCTTTGAAGGTTGTCAGTGTAATTGGATTTTATTGCCCATACATGCACTGCTGATGATGAGATCTGCAAATCAAAGGTCAGAGATTCACTATTGACATCTGTCCTCATATCATCCCAGGGATGTGTCAGACAAGTACATAGGGGCTGTGAGCAACAGAGCAAACATAACTGCCACACATATACATATTCAGCAATGGTGTGTACACTTGTGAGGTATGGTGCACAGTACATGCCAGGGTGCTGAACAGGTGCACAGCAATACTGTGTACATGGGTCCAGTGTGTTCCGGGGAAGGGCCATCACCTACTAACACAACTCATGCATCACAGAGATGTATAATGTTGGTAACAAGGATTTAGTATAGCTGCAGTGCATGCTGTTGAGTGTCATATGTCATGCAGCATGTTGACTGTTGGGTAATGAAAGGTCTGTGTAATATATTTCTGCCAACTCACCTGTAAGTGTGTGTGTGTGTGTGTGTGTGTGTGTGTGTGTGTGTGTGTGTGTGTGTGTGTGTGTGTGTGTGTGTGTGTGTGTGAGTGTGTAGAGGTAAGCAATTACATACAGGTCTTAAATTACATTTGTTGTTTTCCCCTCACAGTTGGCAAGGTGGGTCACGGTCCCTTCTGCAGTCAAAATGAAGTTAGTGTCCATACAGACTCTGACAATGATACAGGTATGGTGAGGCACAGGCAGGGTTGTCAGGAGCTGAAGCTGTGCCATCGGTTGACATCCCACTTTTATCCACCCCATCCTTGCACACAGTCACAATGCCTATAATACCCCATCACCAGTGGCCATAGATGAGGGACAGTTGGCGGGTGGTGGCATAGGACAGGGCAATGTGGTGACTATGGCAAGTGTGTCTGTACTCAGCAGCCATAGATGGCTAACCAGCGAAGTACCACACAGACAGATGTACAGGGGTGCCCATAGGAGAGCTGCTGGCCATCATGCCCCTGGCAGAAGTGCCACAGCAGGTGTCACCAGATGCATGTTTCAGGCCATCATGGAGGCACAAGCATGTATGGAATGTTATACCAGACAGAGTCTGAGGCTCCAGAGGGCTACTCATTCTGCTGTATTTGACAACAACCGTGATCTTGCAGGTGCCCACCGTTATTTTGCAGAGGTCCTGGATAGACAGTTGGGTGAGATGGTGGGAATCCTTGACTGTGCAATGTCTGTGTTAGAGCATATGGTGGGAGTAGGCCAACAGCCACATGGATGTAGGTCAGCAACACCAACAGGTGGAAGTCTACGTGTATGTGCAACAAGTCACAACCGCTCCCGTAGTGGCAGTACCAGCACCAGCATTGCAGTGGGGGTGCTGTCCACACCACAGCATAACAGGCCATGTGCACATGGTCCTGGCCAGTCCCAACAGGGACCTGGATCCAGCAGACATTTGTCATCATCAGGGGAGAGTACCATATCTGGCTTGTACCTGGTGGTGCCCCTGGAACCCCTGGCAGGCACAGTTCTCGAGTCAGTGGCTGAACACAATGAACTGCACACCCTGTCATGTACAGTCTGCAGCTGTCCAACAAACCCCTGTATAGGGCAGCCACATGGCAGAATTGTGTGCATACATATGCACACACATCACCAACACAGCTAGGGTACCTCCATACCTACACACACCACATCTGCACAACCCAATTGATAATGAAACCCACTAGGTTCATAGGTTCATAGGTTAGTACTAAGCTAACTGCCCTTGTGAGCCATTCTAAGCTTAGCCAGTTATCTCTTGTGAGACTCAAACCCTGCACCTTGTGTTTGTAAGACAAACACCTTAACTATTAGGCCACCCTCCCAACTATAAACCTTCACATCTGTAAAGCTGTTTCCAGTGGTGAGAATCAAACCTTGCACCTTGTGGTTGAAAAGCATACACCTTAACCACTACACCATTTGATCACTAACACACACACACATGATGTCAACCAAATGGCTCAGCCTAGGTCTCTGGCAAACCCACAACACACCCTGGTGCATATGATGATACCTGACCCACATCCCTGTCATCCATACCATCAATGCAGGGGCATGCTGATATGGTTCTGATGCACAGGGTGAATGTAGTATGGTTTAGCAATGTAATGCTGTGTAACATGTTTTCAGCTGGTAAGTTTAAAGCTTACATGTCAGGATGTGTACCTGTCCAGCCATGATGCATTATAGCTGTTATTAACACTGACTGATTGTGGTCTCCATAATGTATTCAGTTTGTGTTGTAGGTGTCTATGTGTCAGCAGGATGTTGGTCTGCTGTTGTTTCCTACAAGGGGTATGGCACTGTGGTGACACATTGCCTGTGTCATATCCTGGGTACAGCTGAACACAAGTAACAGGTCTGTATAACAGTTACTGCATGTGTCACATGGCTGATAGGTCTGAGAGGTGTATACAGGTGAGTGCATGGTGGCTGATGTCAGCAGCTCTTCTACAGTGGATAATGATAAGTATACTGGGTGGCACACACCAAATGTTTGTGAATAACACACACACAAAGAGGCTTTGGTGTTGATGCAATACACAGAGAATACTGTGCACATGGATGTACTTAATTTTGCAGTGAACTCATTTTAGCCTATGTAATTCCACCAAGACAAAATAGGCAAAACATCACATCAGTAAATAATCAGTCTGCCAGTTTAATGTGATTGACAATGGTACTGGCAGGGTATATGCCCTCTTCCCCAATATAGTGCAGTCCTGGAGTTGGTAAACATAGGTGTGCTGGTGTGGGTGGCACAGACCTCCACATTGCAGGGTGTGGGGTGGTGTAATACCACACATAGTGTGATTGACAACTACTTAATCTGTTAACATAAACTGTACAGTATTACAGCAGACTAAGTGGGGGATACACACAACAATAACCCCAATGAGAGTGGCTATGCCCACAACATCCACACCCAACTATGAATACCAACTCCAGTATCACTGTACAGCTGTAAAGTAGGGAAGAGTGCATTTACACATCTACTACTAGCTTTGATGGACTGAATTTCCACAAGATGATTCCTTTGAAATGTTAGCATTTTCCAGTCAGTTCTTGGACAGATGACCTCCTGGGACATGTAATTTCTGCAAACTGAAGTAGATCCCTTCACATGCACACACTTACTTGTCAATACTGAGAGTAGAACCCCTACCTAGCTACTTATTGCAGCTAATGTGTTTAGTCTTAATTGCATACACCACACAGCTTTTTGGATGAGGTATGTCCCGAGTTTCTTGTTAAGTGAAGAACATCACCAGGCCTTGTACAGTATTGTGATGGAGATGTACTGGGTGTTAATGAACAATGCATAGTATGACATACTGTCATATACACAATGACAAATACATAACAGTCATAGACACATCTGAGAGACCTGGGTTTATTAGTGCTAACTACCTTGTCAATAGGTCCATTCTGTTACAGATAATTTGCACACAGCACATGCATCATTGAGCTGGATAGTGTAATTATTTACCTGTATGGTTGATGGTGACAGTGGTCCTCATACAGTGGACCTTGGGACATGTACTGGGGGTACCATGGTGTAAAGATGATATACCCAGCATCCACACCCCACATTGGGTATTTTACTCACTGATTGACATGATAATGCTCTGACATACCCACAATCACACATTGACCAGGACTGCAATATAACCCCTTGTCTATCTAATCAGTGATACTACAGGGATATGCATTTATTGCACATGCCACAGGGATAGTAGGGTGCGGGTTTATCATAGCTCTCCTAATGTCAGAAACATCACTATCCCTTATAATGTATGGCAAGGTGTATTGTATTTGGAGAATGTGGCCTCATATATACACACTTGCACACATACACATACTTGCCAGGACTCAGAGGGTAACCCATACATATCTACCCATTTGTGCAACAGTGTTATGCTGGTACTGCTTGCTCCAGGTAGCCCATAGGGTGAAGGGTGTAACAAGGTACATTTAATGTCCATTACAGCAGCAGACATTTTTAACTATGGCAATGGGGGTGTAGTGGGTGAGAAAACCCTCAGGGTATTATCAACTAAACTTTTACAAACACACAGACACTTTTACTCTCAGTAATGCACACTGACACATTTGTCAGTACTGAGGTCCATAGTTGCAGGTGTTCCTAGGTGTGTACCAGGATAATG
>NC_056742.1:231826920-231851920 GCF_019279795.1 Protopterus annectens
TCCACACAAACCCTGTTTAAACCAACATTACTTCAAATGTAGAACAGCAATGCTTACATTCTGTCCCCATGTCTGGAACATTCCCCTCCTGTCTGTTGGCCTATCTCCACAGTGTGTGTTGTAAGAGGTATTTCCAACTACCCTCTGTGATGTTGTTTGTCAAACAGCCACATGAAGTCCTGCTCACAGTGAAAGAAAAGGGCCACAACCCACATGAAGTGCTTAGTTATAGGAGTGTGTGTCCATGCAATTGGCTATAGGAATGATACCACAGCTGTTGCAGATGCAATTAGAAAGTGGGGGACTGCAATTAGTGCACAGGCCATCAGCTGATCATGAGCATTACTTACAAAACTCAAGCTGCTGCCTATGCAAAACAGATGTACTTTCCACATCCACCAGAGAGGGGGAGACAGACAGACAGAGACAAAGTAAGAAAGGAAGGGAGTAAGAGAGTAAGAGCCAAGCATGTTTGTGTATGATCCATGGGTGGAGAGTGGTATCTGGGTATTATAACATTTGGCTATATTGTTTAGCAATCCATACTATTGCATAGTAATTGCACATGGCTGCACACATTTATGACTGAGGATTGTCTACAACAACTTCTACATTGTTTGAAAACTGTTGGCCTTGTAATGTGGACAATAGGACATATAGGTTCTAAATATAATTGTCTCAAAAACCCACACTGCAATGGATCCTGTCATTACACAATCACCCAACACCCATGCAGCAAACTGATGGCACACACACACACACACACACACACACACACACACACACACACACACACACACACACACACACACACACACACACACACACACACACACATTTATTTATCAGTATTGAGTTTCAAACCCTTACCTGACTATGTATTGCTATTACAGTATTACGCAGTTATTGCATGCATCATGGAGCTTACATGTCAGAAAACTGTCCAAAGGTATCTTTGAAGGTTAATGACATCAGTAACAGTGCTAAAGGAGGGGTAAGGGAAGTGTAGTATGTGTGAATGCCCACAAAAGCAGGTGCCAACAAAGAAACACACGCACTGTTTTAGGGAAACACACACATTACTACAGTTGTCAAGATCAGGATTAGAACTCCTACTTAACTAGTTTGCTACACTACAGTACTACGCAGTTATCAGAAGCACTCCTGAGCTTATATGGCTGGAACATGGCGAAAGGGTTATTTCAAGGTGAATGACATCAGCAGGCATGCTTAGGTTGGGCAATGGGCTGTGTAGTGAGTGTGAATGGCTTCAAAATCATAAATCTCCACACACACACACACACACACACACACACACACACACACACACACACACACACACACACACACACACACACATTTGCCAGTAGTGAGATGCATAGGTTCATTGCTTCACAATTGTGTAGTAGGAGAATGGGCCTGACAGCTGTACAAGGGTAGGCAAAGGGAATACCTTGGCATCAGGCCACATGACAATAGTTTCCAATGTGGCTCAGGGGTGTAGTCCCTGGAGAGGTCCCCATGGGTGGGTATTGTATTCACCATCCACTCATCTGGGTTACTATTGTGTGTGGCCAGTGATGTGCACTGATTTCCATGTATGAGATCTATATTCCATAATATGGACAGTGTCTGGATTGTGCACATGTCTCACACGCATGTTCTTTAATGTGTGGAAGTGTGCTTGAGGTCTCTGAGGCATGTTGTGTAGACAGACTGTTATCTTCTGATGTAGCATTCCTGACCTCATTTGGTGAGACCTGGCTATGGATCTGAGGTTGTGCTTGCGTGTACATTGACAGCATGATACAGGTATTCAGTCGAGTTAGTGGTGTCTGTCCATACAGGGCATGTGTATAAGGCATGGTATTCCCTTTGTTGGTTACATTTTGCAGACTCTACAGTTGCTGCAGGTGTCCAATGGGGAACATAGCAAAAGGGCCACTGTAAGCATTTATTTGCCTACTGCAGGGATGGAACAGGATGCCATGTCTTTTACTTGCTGGATAATACACAGTCAGGAGATGTAACACATCACAGTACTTCCTGATGTCAGTGGCACTGTTGTGGTCAACAGGCATGTAGTCCACTGCAGTCACACCGTGGTTACTATCTGTGAGGTAATATGCTGGGAACTACCAATATAGTGGTTGTTGCCTAGCCAAGTGTGTTTGTGTATGAGACATGGGTGGAGAGTGTTCTCTGCATAATAGAAGGGTTGCCTATATTGTTCACCAATCCATAATGGCACATGTAGGGCTATGGATTGTCTACACCAGCCTCTCTGGTGTATGACATCTGTTGTCCTTGTAAGGTGGACATTGTGACATATACTAGATCCTCAACATAATAATTTAGCAAAACCCACCCCACAATGCATCCTGTTATTACACAATCACAGCAACCTCTGAACAGTATACTGATGACAGACACACACACACTTGCCAGTACTGAGATTCAATCCCCTACCTACCTATGTATTGCTACTATAGTATACTGCATGTATCGCATGTGCCACAGAGCTTATAGGATGGATGCTGACTCAAAGTACTTCTAAGGTGAGGAACATCACCAGCCCCTGTAAATACTGGCATTGGGTGATGTAGTGGGTGAGAGATCCCAAAAATAATTTTACCCTAAACACACATTTACATTTGCCAGGAGTGAGGTTAAAACCACTTTCTAACAATATTTATGGACCATTATGGTTACGCATTTATCACATGCACCACTGACCTGACCTGGTTGAGGGTTAGCAACAGGTACTTCTAAGGTGGATGATACCTGCAGGACTGGTAAAGACAGGCTCTGAGATGTGTACTGGGTGTAAATGGGGTCAAAATCTTTGAGGTATACATGTATACACACAAACGCTTGCCACAGATGAGATTCAGACGCATACCTGTGGAGTTACTGCTATTACATTGTTCCACACGTATGGCATGTGCCATGGAGCTTACATGTTAAAGAGTTCTTCACAGGTATCTTTGAAGGTGACTAACATCAGCAGCAGTGCTAAAGGAGGGATAAGGGGAGAGCAGTAAGTGTGAATGTCCATAATATCAGGTATTATCAAGGACACACACACACACACACACACACACACACACACACACACACACACACACACACACACTCTCTCTCTCTCTCACACACACACACACACACACACACACACACACACACACACACACACACACACACACACACACACACACAGTTTCACTGTTGCCATGTTTGGGATTAGAACTCCTACCTAACTAGTATGTTACACTATAGCATTACATAGTTATTGCATGCACCACAGAGCTTATAGAGCTCTCCCTTGTCCAGAATCATTAACCTCTACACACACACACACACACACACACACACATACACACACTCACACACACACACACACACACACACAGACACACACAGTTGCACAGCTGCCATGTCTGAGATTAGAACTCCCACCTAACTAGCATGGTATACTACAACATTACACAGTTATAGCACATGCCACAGATCTTATAAGGCTGGCCATTGTCCAAATGGGTATTTAAAGGTAACTGACATTAGCAGGCTTGCTAAAGTATGGCAATGAAAGGTGTAGTGACTGTGAATGGCCTCAAAATGATTAATGCCCACACACACACAGTTTCACAGTGACCATGTCTGGGATTAGAACTCCTACCTGACTAGTATGTTAACTATCGCATTACACAGTTATCACAAGTGCCATGGAGCTTATGGAATTGAGCCTTGGCCAGAGGGTTATTTCAAGGTGACTGACAGCATGAGTGCTAACATGGGCAATGGGAAGTGCAGTGTGTATGAATAGGCCATAAACCATTCCTCTGGAAACATGCACACAACACTCAGTCACACACAACTTTACATTTAACAGGACTGGGTATACAAATGATAGATGAATACTGATTTGTACTATCATGTTACTCAGTTATCACAAGCACTACAGACACCATAGGGCTGAGGGCTACCAAAAGCAAATGTCTACAGTGATTGACATCAGCACATCATGTGATATTGACCAATTGGATATGTGGTGGGTGGGACAGGCCTCATGATAAAAATCTCTTTGTCACTGTCTGTCTCTCTCTTCCCCACATCTCTGTGTGTATGTTTGCCTATTATAGGGTGTTGACCTTGGATATGTGTGAGTATTCCTATCCAATGTGTGTGCAAAGAATGAATGGTGTGCAATGTGGTACGTATGCACAGCCATCTTCTTTGAAGCGGTCACCAAAGCCATAGATGAGGGTAAGGTGTTTCACACAGCCTATCTAGATCTTGCCAAGGCTTTTGACACCATACCCACTTTGGAATTATAGATAAACTCACTAAACTAGGTATAAATCCCTATGTCACAAGATGGGTTGCCAACTGGCCCACTGACAGAACCCACACTGTGAAATGACCAGACTCCAAATCCAACTTCAGACCAGTGACAAGTGGAGTACCACAGGGTTCAGTCTTGGGTCCTCTCCTGTTTGGTATCTACTTCTCTGAAGTACAGGCTAACACAGAAGGTCTTTGGCTAATGAAGTTCGCAGATGACTGCAAACTAGGAGCCGTAATTAAAACTCCTAAGGATGTGGACATCGTACAAAAGGGCCTCACTGAGACAGATTCCTGGTGTCAAAGCCATGGCCTCAAGCTCAATGCCAAAAAGTGCATTGTTATCCCTTTTGGTAAAATCTCTGTATCCATGAACTGCCACATAGGCAGTAGTCTACTTAACACAGAAAGTGTGATAACAGACCTTGGGACACAGCTGGACAGTAGTCTCTCCTTCGATAATCATATCACCACAGTAGTCAGGAAATCCTTCTACATGATACATCTCATCACAAAAGGTGTCTCATCCAGGTAAAAAGAGGTCATTGGTCCCCTCTTCTCATCACTCATTAGACCCATTATAGAGTACAATGCCCCTTTTGGTATGTACCTCACAATACATCTACAAAAACTGGAAAGACCACAGAAATATCTCACAAAGAGGATTACCAGACTCAAACAGCTGCCCTACACAGACCATCTCAAAAAACTCCAGCTTTACTCCATCGCATATCGCCTACAGAGAGGCGATCTCTGCCTAACATACAAAGCTATGTTAAACCCAGAGCTGTTGGACATGCTCCACTTAAAGAAATCCCAATCCCTCCAAGCTACATGCTCTAGGGATCTAAACCTTGTCACCACAATAAACAGAACATGCTGGAGGGATAAATTCCTGTCCCAGAGACTTCCCATACTCTGGAAAAAACTACCTATCTATATCAAACAAAGCTCCTCATTAGCACTCTTCAAGAAAAATCTTGATGATTGGATTGGAGATAGGAAATTCACCCCTGGATCATTTCTGTGGCTCTGCTCAACAGGGCCACAGGAAAATAATTTTCTTGGGTGGCGAAAGCCAGGGTACCATTTGGCTAGGCTTATTTAGGCCTTAGGGCAAATAGTCTAGTACCTACCTAAGAACCTATGTAAAATCCACTGTTGTTGTCAGACATGGGCTTCATTTCTATATGTGTAGGAACATGCCCAGTATGACCTTCTGTATTGAGTGTGTGAATCCATTCTAGGTAGGCTGTACTCCAGTCCAGGATGTTGTGTTCTACACCTACAGCTAGCAACCTGTTTCTGCAGGATATCTGTAGATAGGAGTCACATTGGAAGAAAGATAGTGGGATACTGTAACTATTGTGTCTGTGCTGCTTGTATTACATGGTTGGTGTTAGCACAGATATTCAGGAATATGTACTGTTTACACTGCATTGTATTATGTTATCAACTACTGGCAGATATACTTATTTGCTCATAATTATTTCCTGATAAATACAAGATGAATGGAGCTGTCTCCAGTATTATGGTCTGCAGCCTACATATTCTTGCACACTCATGCCATTCTGGAGGGGTAGCTGGAGACACTTGCCGATGGATCTGTGTAAATGGTCCAGCACCTTGGTACTGTGGTGGCTGAGGATCCCCTGCTTGTACATCTATCGACATAACAGAATGGCCATATCCTGCTGTGGCCATACCTCTCGGCTGTACAGATTCACCCAAGTTACCCAGAGGCAGGGCTCTTATATCTGGTCAGTTCCCCCTCACATTGTGTTTTACAAGCAGGTTTGTAGCCACCCATCACTGGGTTTGCAGGCAGGGGCAGTATGGGCACACAGAGATTCAGACTTCACACATTCCATGGTGTCTATGCTTCTACACCCCCCACTGTTATTCTATCCTCTTCCTAACATTATGCGAGTGATATTTGAGAAGTATCCATATAGTTGTCCCTTCATCCCAGCGGTATTTAGGGGTGGGCCACAGTTCATGCAGTAGGACATGATGGGCATGCTATTGGGATTTGTTGACATGGCCTTGCATTTGTGTTCTGTGGACTGTGTTATGTTATTAGTTGGGACCCCATGAGATAACATACATTGGTAGTACGGGTGAGGCACATGCCTTTGACAGAGGACTTTATGGAATTTGGTAGTGATGCACGCCATCTGTAGCAGGCCAGTGCATTCTGTCACTCCTAGAGTCCCAGGCTGCGAGCCACTGGATTTCCTTGGAGTGACAGGGTAAGTGTGCGAGGTGTTAATGCTAATAGCTCCTGTCCATGTTAATCCATTGTTCTGGATGCTGGCAGGATGCTGCTTATAGCTAGGAACACACCTGCATGGGACACTTCTTCAGCATGTTGCATTCTGTGGGTATTCCCTTACAGAGGTGGGGGTCATACTGTACTCATTCCCAACAGCAGGGATATGACCTGTGATAAACCTGTGGTGGATGGTGGGGTGAGCTGAGTGCACATGTGATATGGAAGCTTCTTGCAGCTAACTCACAGATATACCTGGGACATTCCCCTTATGCTGCCTTGTGCCGGGACATAGGAAGTCTCTCATTACTTCATAACTGTGCCTTTTGTGGCCTGCCAGTGATTGGCCAGACTACATCAGTATTCCATACTACACATACAACTAATGTGCTGCTAACCTGTATGTACAATTCCAAAGGTGTGTGCAGTTGACAGTTAAATTTTATGTACTATGTCTAGGGTACTTCTACCTGTGTACTGTGTGTATGTCTGTGCCACATTCATGGCATGTCCATCTTTCAGATGGTGACAGATATTGACATCTGAACAGTGGATGACTGCTGAATTGGGTCTTGCTGGAATGCATTGTGGTTGGCATTGCAGTTGTCAGAACCTGGCCCTGTCATCAACAGTACTGATTACAGGCCACCAAGACACAACCCTCCATGCCTACATGCTGTCCACTTCCACATAATATACAACAAACAACAGCCTAATACATAGACCCTTGCATATTGTACACATGCAACCATCTATCCTGTAAATTGGGCCTGCTCAGGTAATCTGTGCTCCACTGTTATTAAACCCACATGTACATGTTACTGCATTTCTACATAGGATTGTGGGGGGGGGGGCACACCTGACAACTGTAAACATTTGCTATAACTGTACTGGTATTTCAGGCACTCTGTTGGCTTCCATTTTGTTTTGTATTCTGACCTATCATGCAGACTAGAGGCATATCAGTAGAGTACAGATCTTAGGTTTTATTGATCTACATTTCAGTTTCAGACTTCTTACCCATCAGAACTAACACACAACTGCCAAACTTGTTGTAGTCTGTCTGTGTAGGTCTGGGGGGGGGGTGTTCTCCATTGCCATCAATTAGAGGCCTTAGCACAGCCTTTCTTTATGGCTATCTACACCTGTCCTGCTAGCCGAGGCTGTTGTTGGGTATGTGAGCCTCACTGACATGCATGTGTATGTCCTATGGAAACATTAGTGCCACCACATGTACTGCAGTGGGATTTGTCACCTTGTCTGGTACTGCCTGCTTTGTTGGCTCCAGTATTTGTTATGGATTTCGTTTTGCCCATATAGGTGTCTACTATCTGTTGCCATCCCATTCAGCCACCTGATTCCCTTACATGCTCACATCCATACCATAGATACAACTAGCAGAACATATTACTCTATTCAGCAATTGACAGGAAGAGTGACTTACCTTGTGGCTGTGCCAGTATTGAGGATGGTGCTGGAGGGCTGACTATGTCAGATGCATATAGTACACTCTCTATACATGGTAAAGCACAGGTAGTGTCATGTTTGGCATCCCTTTTACTGTATGTTGTAGTCAGATACAGGTGTCATTCCCTGAGTCCCTACGGTGTCAGTGTATGTGCTATGCATTGCCTATTCCCCAAATCCTGGGCATACCAGGCATGCCTCCTTCTGCCTACATGGGCAGGCTCAGGTTGTTCCTCCTCCAAGTCACTCTGTGCTGGCCTTGAGAATGTTGGGGGGCTGTGTGGCCTTGCCCCGTGCTGTTCCTGCTGCAGCTGTTTCCCCAGGATCATATTGTGTAGCAAGGCACATACTATGAAAATTTGTGTACATGTAGCTGGACAGTACTGCAAGGCTCTACCGGATATGTCCAGGCACTGGAACCATGACTTGAGCATCCCAAACACACGTTCTATTATGATTCTGGTTTGTGCATGTGCCTCATTATGGAATACTTGCTCGGGTGTGTGCATTTCTGATGGGTGTCAACAGTCACGGCTCCAGTGCGTAACCAGCATCCCCCACTTGGTGGCCATATGGGATTTCCCCACTGGCAAATCTCTGGTACAGCTGTGTCATATGCCAGATGTGGGAGTTGTGATACCTTCCAGGGCTGCCAGCACACGCATTCATGATAATGTCCTGGGCATCGCACATGACCTGGCAGTTGATGGAGGGGAAGCCCTTGCGATTTATGTAGACCCTACCCTACTTACCAGGTGGTGCTTTGATGTGTATGTGCATGCAGTCTATTGCACCTACTACCTCAGGGTATTCTGCTATTTGGTGGAAGAAACGCCTATTGCTGGTCAACACTTCACAGGTGTTGAGAAAATATATGTGGTCACTGGTATGTGCTGACATGGCATCCAGGAATTGGTGAAGTACCCTGGATACTGATGCATGTGACAGCCCCATGATATCCCCAGCTGGCCTTTGGAAGGTACCTGTGGCTAGTATTCTTAAGCCTACACATACCTTGATATCCACTGGGATGGGTTCCCCTCTGTTGGTTCTGTGTGTGAGACATGGCCTTCACAGCTCAACAATTTGCAGTAGGATGTCCCTGTCCACCCTACAGCACTCCACTTTCTCCAGCTAATGTAGCCCCTGGTAGGTTACCCTGGGTCTGTATACTATTCTTCTCCTCACTGTGGGTTGGCCATCAGCATTCTCATCCTCACCACCCTCAGCCTATTCCACATATTGATGTATGAGAGTAACAGCAGCCCCTATCATTTTGTTAGTTTTGTCAGGTAAAATTTCACCATCTGTGTACACCGGTGGTGTAGAGTTTGTGGGAAAAACCAGAGTGAAAGGTGTTTGCATAGTTTATAGTAGTGTGCTGGGCTGGGCTGCTGCCTGTGTAACTGACTGATTCTGATACATTTCACCTGCCAGCTATGCTAGTTCTCCTAGATTGCCTTCCTACTGCTGTTTTCCTTTCCCATTGCCTTCCTGTTTAAGCTACAAGGTGCGCTGCGCATACCCAGTGCTCAGATGTGAACATAGCTGCTATTTCCTGTTTTGTTTAAAACCCGGTGCGTGGCACACACACCCATTTATGCAATGTAAACACTGCTAGGCAGCCTCAGACACACACACCCCACAGAGCTCCAATAAGCTCACAGCATGCATGACACTCCCCCTTATGAGGTCATCTACCTCTTATGCTTATACCATGGTATTGTTGCACCTACATGGTTAGGTGCAAGCTAACACTGAGGGGAAATCTGTGATTCAGTATCAATCCCCTCATTTGCATAAAACTGACTGCTAATGCATGGTTACAAAACTGACACTCAGCCTCCCCCCTTAGTGACCACTATTCCATGGTGTTGCTGTCTTATGCATACCATTGACTATTATGACAGAATGCTGATTTTAGTTTAAAAGCTTATTTCCAACTTTTTTCCTTATTTTCAGGCCGGTCCCATTTGCGCACCGCTGCCCTACGCTTAAATGGCTGAAATCGGCCAAAAAACAATAAAAGTTATTTTTTATAATTTTGCAACTATTTCCCATGCCAATGGCCATATATTTGGCCATTGGCATGCCTACTACATTGAATGCATGCTTTCTTTGGAGCTGTCATGCCTCCATTTTGTAATTTGCAATGCCTGATTCCTAGATCGCTAATTCACCTCATTTGCATGGTTTTCACCAGCAAATGGGGTAATTAGCATCCAGGAGCTGGTCCATGCAGGAATAGTGTAGGAGCGCTCGTGCACGTCCCGGGAGCTCATTCCTGGATCACTCGTCGGCCATATTGCCTGCAGCAGCTCTTGCACTATCCCTGAATCCTGTGCAGAGCTTGCTGAATCCAGGGGAATAATTCTTAACGGAGGATAGAAACTTATGCTGAGATTATCAAAACCAAGAAAACAGAAGTTTTCCTATTCTGAAGGCTTTGAATGTTCAAATGTCACGTACATTAATATTAATAACACTTTTCCCCAAAACCATTAAAACACCTTAAACATATATATGTCCATTAATTTAGTATTGATTTTGTTCAACGTTATTGTTGCATATTCATTACAAAAACAAAACAGTATAATAACATCCCTATTGTAAATGTCTATATATTCTATAGCTACCTTGAATAAAGTCTGTATCTTAAAAGGAATGGTGCGAAAATACCTGTATATTTATATATATATATATATATATATATATATATATATATATATATATATATATAATTCCACTGAGTGGTCACGATGTTGAACTAAAATATTGAAAATCACAGCATCAAACAGGCACAACACCGAAAGTGGTAATGTCAACCCATCCAAATTCAACAAAGTCAACACTACCCAGCATACCTTCCTTCCCAGTCAATACCAACTAACATTTTGCAGGAGGTCAAGCCCCTTGAACCCCCCATGTGGGGGGTGCACCCCCCCACATCCCATGCTAATTATATTACAAACACTGAGATCACACTACAGTGAGAAAATGGGTACATTTCCCATTCCCCACTGTACCACAATCCTAATGCAGAATGTTGACTTCAAAACAACAAATGCACACTAGCATTCTCTGTTGTGGTGTTGACTATTTTCACTTTGGCCTTCCATGAACTGGGAAACTTGCCTTTTGACTATCCCAGCTCGACGGAATGCCATTCGATAACATGATAGTAAGCCATATATATATATATATATATATATATATATATATATATATATATATATATATATATATATATATATATATATTTATGTGTGTGTGTGAATGTATGCTAAACATCTGATCTGCATTGCTGAACTACAAAAATCTGGTCTGAATTGTGCCTGTGGTGAAGAGATTCAAATTATAGAAAAGCAGGCTGAAACTGCTAGTCAGTTTTGACACCTACTTAAAAAAGGGGAAAGGATGATACAGTACAGGAATACGCATATCCACATGCCTACTGGATCCCCTTTCTATTCCTAAACAAAAATGGCACCAAAACTGTGTTTTAAGAAAGCAATAATATTTGGTAAAGTGGGTGTTACAGGGAAAAAAAACACGCAGGGAAGCATTGAAGCCCAGTTCTGTTGTGGTGGAGGGCCTTATCGCTTCTGGAAGGTCCAATATTTATCTGCAATACCTTCACCACAAGGCATTATTAACAGAAAACACATGGGGTTTAAATTGTTTTTTTATTTATTTGTCTCTTGATTATTATATACTGTACATATGTTTATACTTTCAGTGCAAAATAGTTTAACCCCTTGTTTCAAAACTGGTGTTATATATGTTATTGTAGCTGTCAGAAGTATGTTACATCCAAAATGTAAGTTGTGTAAGTATACTTTATGCTTTATAATATATTTACTGATAAATTGATTCAAGCAGTAAATAAATGTTGCAAATTTTTAATTCATAATAGTATTTTTTTGTGATGTATTTAGTGTCAATCCCCAAATCTCTTACAAACATGGATGTAGTGTAGGAGATTTTCCAGTACGCAACCAGTATAAACATCCCTTGAACTATGTTGACTTATTAATGAAAGAAAACAGAGGCACTTGCCCCTGTGTTGATTGTAGTATGTGTAAATATACTGTAAAGAGTTTTGATAAAATAAATAATGTTAGATTTGTCCCCAGTGAGACGTATACACGTAATATTGAGGGGGTTATATATGCCCTACAGTGCCCTTGTAAGCTAGCATATATTGGTGAGACAAGAGGGCTTTAAATGTAGAATGAGGGAACATGTCAGAGATGCTAGATTATCAAAGCCCTGTAGCTGTGCATTTTTGAGACTACCATAATAGCAATGCTGATTTAATTAAAATGTCTCTTCTTCAATGTGTCCATTTATCTATAGCCAATAATTTATGCATAAAAGAGAAACTGTAATTTAATGAATGTGCTTTTTTATTTTGAAAATGATAACTTTAAACCCACAAGGTATGAATATGGACTGTAATTGGAAATATCTGATTTAACTAAATAGCTTTTTTATTGAATAATTGTTATGTTGTTTGTTGGACTTTATTGGCTGTTTATTCTTTAAATATGATGTTATTAGCTATTTTTTTAATGTTCTTGATTTGAACTCCTCTGAGGGCAGTACTGAGGTGCCAGGGGATTAATAAAGATTTTCTAAGTGGATTACTGTTGCCTTTATTTGTTGTATGAACATCATTTTTATTTTTAGTTGTGTTTTAGTATTTAACTCAAAAACAAGCCTCCTTGTTAGAATCAAAACTTAATCAGATTGTACAACAAAATCAAAAAAGTCATAGTGAAGATTATGAAGTGCTATGCCCTAGCATGAATAACAAACTTTCATCAGTCTAAACAAATAATTAAGATAAATAATTAAGCGGACAAATTAAGTCTACTAAAGCCAATTTTGAGGTAAAGATGGCCTCCCAGGCAAATGACTACCACAAGGCTTTCTTTACATATGTCCGAAACTTCAAAGGTAGCACTCAACGTCTTGCAGAACTGATTGAAAAGGTGTCACCTACACAAAATCAGTTGGTATAGCAAATCTACTGGCCAACAAATTCAGTCCCAATTTTAACCCCCTCTCCCCCATCTGTCCCCCAGGAAATACCATTGACCTCCCCAATATCACTAAGGAGCAGGTTCTAGATGCATTCTCCAAGACTAAAAGTACTGTATCAGTGGGCCCTGATATTCTAGGATGCCTCCTAAATAGCATGGATCATGATCTGTCATGACCACTGGAGTTACGGTTTAGCCATGGCCTCCAAACAGGCTTTATGCCATGTGAATGAAGAACTACAACAGTAACCACCCTGTACAATGGTGGGCCATCAACAGATCCTGGGAACCACAGACCCATAAGTCTGGCTAATTTTATATGCAAAGCCATGGAAAGAAAGAATCATCATGAAAATGATTATTAAGGACATAGAAAACCTTCAAACACTGGATCCAATCCACTCTGATTTCATCAAGGGCAGATCATGACTACTTATCCTGGTGGACTTCTTTGAGAAGGTCAACAAGGCAATGGAAGAGGGCGAAATGGAGCATACTGGCTACCATGACAGGGCCACTGCATTTTATATGATGCTCCACTCAGGCTTTGTAAAGAAACTCACTGATATTGGTATAAACCCAAATGTTGCAAGCTGAATAGCCAGCTGATTCTCAGATAGGACCCAAGAAGTTAGGATAGTAGAGACCACCTCTCCAGTGAGGCCAGTTATTAGTGTAGTCCCTCAGGGCTCTGTGCTGGATCTGCTCATTTTTGGCATCTACTTCTCTGAAGTCAAGGCCAATGTCAAGGTCCTCTGGCTGACCAAGTTTACAGATGATTCTAAACAGAATGAACACTGCAAGTTTATCCATTTATAAAAGCTTTACATACAATGTTAAATTATAAGGACAGTTTCCCCACCACTAATTTTTCTAGAAAATAGGGTCAATAATGCAAAACCACTTATTTTGTGTGAATAAAACACAAAGATCTCTAACAAGGGTATTACCCAGAAATTGAATATACTGAGTAGCAACCCATGATACTAATCAGAAGGCTCACTACTTAACCATTGCTTCCTAACAGCATATAATTAGCTATAACATAGACAGAAAACATTTAAAGTCTGCAGATGACACTAAGGTTTCATGGAATGAAGATTAAATTCTCCTTATTGTATTTAGATTCATATGCTAAGAATCAAACAGTGCATAATACCATATGACTAGCTTCATCCGGAAATGAAATTCATATGTTTTTCAGATTAGATAGTTTAATTACTATGTACTGTTGTAAGTTTCTCAAATTCTTGAGACAAATCCAACATACTAACATATTTCTTTTTATATATAGTCTGCACATTAAAAAATAGATGTACAAAAATATTCAAGCACACACTGCATCAATTTTTGCACATCAAAAATTCTCTCCTCTGTACCATCTTATGCATGTGTACTGCCCCAGACCCAACCCTACATTTTACCCTACCAAAACTCTTTTCCTGACTTTGACACTACATATGACACAAGCACGCACAACAGTAAAGCTGTCACCTAACTTTACCCTTATTCTAACCCTAACCCAAAAACACTCACATGCATTCACATTCCATAACAAACATAAAAACACATAAAACCATGCAATCTTGGAATTAGTATATATACTTAGTAGGGGGTGTGAGTGTTCCTCGCATATGCATAGTGCCGTGTTGACATTTGCATTGTTAACCTTTTTTGTTGTAGACAGCTCTCAAGTGTTTCAATGTTATTCCATGTGTGTGTGTGTGCGTGTGTGTGTTTGTGTGTGTGTGTGTGTGTGTGTGTGTGTGTGTGTGTGTGTGTGTGTGTACGTTTATATATAATATATATATATATATATATATATATATATATATATATATATACACACACACACACACACACACACACACACACACACTCATATATATAGTTTACTATTATGTTGAACACAAAATCTTGAGACAATATAACTGAAAGACCAAAACACTGAATTCCCAGACTTGCCCCCCCTACAGAACCCATGGCAACAGTCAGTCCCAGGCCTGCACTGATAGGTAGTTTTGATAGTCGATTTTTTTTTCTTTTTTTTTTTAAATTGTTGCTTTCAGATTTTTTGTTTTTCAATGTCATAGTCTCAGCATTTTGATTTTTGAAATTTTGTGTTTTATACATATGTTTATAAAGCAGCCGGGGGCCTCCACAAAAGTGCTGTTTACTCATTTTTACATGCATAGGTAAATGCTAGGTTATCAGTCTGCAAACTATTACAAGCTTAGACAATAACAAGAGGTCAGAAAACGTGCCTGTATCTGGGAAAATAAGATCTTAACCATTATACCAACTGTAACAAACTGAAATGCTGCCAGCCCAGCTAGCTGGAATTTTGTAAATAATTATATGTCCCATGAAAATAGTAATCAGATTTATATAGAAATTTGACACTGCCAACCCAGCTATCTGGAATTTTGTAAACAATCATATGTCATTTGTGAATATTAACATGATCCAATGTAAAATGTAAGAGAACTATATGTTATGTGGGTATTAAACTGCTGATGCAGAAGTGTGTGCTGAACTGTATGTTATGTACTGAGCTTCAAGAATGCAACCACAGTCCACCCTTCTGGAAAAGAACAGAAATGTATATAAACTAGATTAATGGTAGAAGTTGGATCATACAGAGTTAACTTGCAAAACTTCAAAAAATAACATAAAAGTGCTTTACAGTGTGCTATAAAAAATTAGCTTTAGTGCAGCAAGCAGACACAATGTCTAGAGCAAGGGGTTTTCCTATTGTCTGGAAACAGAAATATTTACTAGGTTTCAAATGTAAAGTGTTTTCATTGCTCTGTTACTTCCTAACAGCTGCACATCTGAGAGATAAGTATTTTTGACACAGAATATTGGTTTCTGTTAGCCTGGCAACTGAAGGCAGGTGACAAAGAGTGATGTCATCCAGCTGACCCAGAAGTAATGTTTTGATATTAATGTAGGCACTCTCTCAGAGGCTGTGCATTTTGTATTTGTCTTTGGACATTGAAATATCTAATTAATCAACACTTATGCCTGCATCTTGCTAATAGTAAGTAACAAGGAAAAAGTGATTTCTCTTAGATATAGATCGGAATATAGTAAAGATTAGTTTAAATGTTTTCTGTATTTATTTGAGACTGTCCTGCAATGTTGTTTTAAAATATTGCCTCTGATTTTGAACTCCGTAGTCACTGTGCTGAGTTATTGAATATTGTCTTGTTCTTTCATTATTTATTATTAAATATATTTAAAACTTTTAATTGTGGCTGGTTTGTTTAGAGATATTTAAGCTCTTAGTGTACTTGCATATGTATTTGGTAACACTGTATAGGCCACTCCTAAATAGCCTTGAATGTCTTCGTCACACTTACCATTTGGATAATAGTAACATTACACAGTAGGATTGGTCACCCTTTGGGAAGGGCCTTAAAGTAGCTGATAAGGGGTTTTGGTGAGAGTGATAACTATCTTATGGTCTGGGCAGAAGGGGGGATAGCTAGTAAACCTGTGCTGGCCTTTCCCAGGTGTGTATTTGTCTATAAATCAAGCCTCAAAGTATGTGTGTGTGTGTGTGTGTGTGTGTGTGTGTGTGTGTGTGTGTGTGTGTGTGTGTGTGTGTGTGTGTGTGTGTGTGTGTGTGTGTGTCAGCTATTTGGGCAGGGACATGAAGCACTGGATGGACAGAGAGAGTGCTGGGAGGACTTGGCTTGTAACCCTGGCTAAGGACTCAACTCTATAGTTGTGCCAGTTGGGAGTCTTATTGGGGATCTGGGGAAAGAGGGAGAAACCAGCCCAGAGATTGGTTGTGATCATGAAGGGCTCTTAAGGGTAATTGTGCTTTACTTTGTGTGTACTTGCCATACTCCCAGTGTGCACATGCCTCACTGATGCTAGTGGTGAGGACTGAGGCTCCTTGATTACTGGGACAGTACAGAGGCATCACATATTAATTGTTTGGCAGTGGTGGGATACCCACATCCCACATTAATTGGTTGGCAGTGGTGAGTTAGCCACATCACATATTAATTGGCTTGTAGTGGTGTGGATATTGAATTCCTGTAGCTTGTGTACAGTGATCATTGAAGGTGTGTGTACTCTTAATCAGCCATGCAGTGAACATTCATAGTTCATATCATAATTGTTTTATTTTTTGGTAGCTTAGTTAGTCAGGGAGAGCAGGTAAGCATGTCAGTAGAGGAGTATGGCAAGCTAACAAGGAGTCAGTTGGCTGAGATGTACCAGGCTAAAGGACTGGTGCATGCCAACCTGAGTAAAGTAGACATGATTGCAGCTTTAGTCACAGCTGCATCAGAGAATAGCAGCCAGGAGGACAATCAGACTGGCTGTGGAGATGTACAACTCTCAGAAAATGGACAGCTCAGCCTTTCCACAGAGGACTTAGAATTCCATCTGGAGTTAAATAGATTTGAGTTGGAGGCCAAGCATTTGGAAATAGAAGCAGCAGAGAGACTGAGATACCTGGAAGCTGAGGAGAAGGAGAGGCAGAGATAACATGAAAAGGAGATGTTGACTCTTCACCAGAGTCTTGAAGGTAATGAGGAAGGGAGTAACTGAACCCCAGCAGCAACAAAGGTCAGTAAATATCTTCCACAATTTACAGAGGGGGATAATTCTGATAGTTTCATTCATATGTTTGAGAGGGTATGTAAAGAGTATAATATTGACCAAGGGCTCTGGGTACAGTTCCTGACCCCCTTACACTATGTTAAAGCTATAACTGTTCTTTCCAAACTATCTGATACTGACTGTTTAAATTATAATGTTGTAAAGAACTGTTTGCTAGAATTTTTTTAAGTTAACACCTGAAGCTTATAGGAAAATGTTTTGTGAGCATAGACGTAAGGCAGATGAAAGCATGTATGAATATGTTGCTGAACTAAGCACTTATTTTCATAGGTGGATGAGTGGATGTCAGTTCACCACTTTTGAAGGGCTGGCAGACCTTTTGCTGAGGGAACAAGCCCTTAGCGCTTTGCCTGAGGCCATGAGAATCTGGTTAGCTGATAGACAACACACTACTGTAGATGAGTTGGGGAAGAAGGGAGACCTATACCTAGCAAGCAGGAAAGGGACATCCAGTGCTGATCATGGGTCTACGGGAACCCATGGTGGGCAGCCCAGACTGCCCCAACAGAGTCTGCCAGTAGCAGGGGAAGCCACTAGTCCAGGTGCATGTCTAGGACCTAGGGATAAATGTTTTAAATGCAACCAGTGGGGCCATGTAGCATACAGATGTCCACAGAGGCAAGGTGGGGAGCAAAAGGTGGGAGAGCCAGTAAGTGGGAATGACAAAATGCCAACAGTAGATTGTCTTGAGACAACAAGGGTACCAAACTACCACTAGAGGTTATATCCTATCTTAGTGAATGGGAAAGAGGGCATGGCTAATAGAGACACAGCCTGTGACCTAACTATTGTGAAGCCTGCAATGGTTACAGAGAATCATTACTTGCTTGGGAAGTCTACTCCATTCATAGCTTTAGGAGGGACCACATTCCAAATACCTTTTGCTAGGGTTCACCTTGACTGGGAGGGTGGAAAAGGAAGCCAGGAAGTAGGTGTTTTTGAGGATATCCCTGCAGATGTCCTGATAGGGAATGGTTTTGATAATGCAGTAACATGTATGCATGTAGTTACATGCAGTCAGGGTTGGAGACAAGCATGGGGGTCTGGTAGCCTGGGGGATACCCAGACAGACTGCATGCTTGCAGTCAGGACTGGTGAGGTGGTTAATTCAGAGAGGGAGCTACCCTGTAGCAGTGAGGCTGAAGGTGAGCCACAGCTACTTGTGGGTACTGATGTTCCCTTGGACAGATTGAATGCAATGGCAGAGGTGAGCATTATTATCCAGGCTGACAGTGAGGCACAGCTGTCAGAGAATACCAGACTTCCTGTGGAAGGAGAGCTGGGAAGGGTTACAAAGACAGAGAGTTGAGACAGGCTCAGCTCAGACCCTATATTACAAGGCCTGAGGGAGGTAGCTAGTGAGGCACCTAATTCTCAAGGGAAGGGGGAAACTGTATACTGGGACAAAGGGTTACTGTATAGACATTGGTCCCCTGAGGAAGGGCTAGAGGGTGAGAGAATACATCAGTTGGTAGTGCCCAGAGCCTACCATCTGGCACTTCTAGCCATAGCCCATGATATTCCCTTTGCAGGTCATATGGACATAAAATGTACAAAGAGACATATTATGCAGAACTTTTACTGGCCTGGGGATTTCCAGAGATGTAGCAGGGTACTGCATGACCTGTGAGCAGTGCCAAAAGGTAGGCAAGGCAGGAGACAAGGTGAAAGCTCCTTTGATACCTTAGCCTGTGATTGAGGAGCCATTTCAGAGGGTAGCTATGGATATTGTGGGGTCTCTGAGTATTCCAAATTCCATAGGGAAAAAGTATAACCTAATGGTAATACGTTATGCTGCCAGATACCCTGAGGCAGTGGCTCTGTCCTCCATGGAGGCAGAAAAGGTGGCAGATGTTTTGTTAGAAAATTTAGCAGGGTAGGATTCCCAAAAGAAATTCTGACTGAAAGAGGAATCCACATGTTTTTCACCCTTTGAGTTGCTGTAAGGGCATAGGGTGAGCGGACCTCTAGATTTGATTTGAGATGAGTGGGAGGGTGAGTATGAATCCCACAAGGATATATGGCATATGTCCTAAACTTCAGGACAAGGCTCAGGGAACTCATGGGCTTGGCCCAGGAGAAAATGGCACAAGCCCACAGCAGAAAAAGGTCTGGTATGACAAGAATGCTCAAGCTAGAAAGTATGCTGTGAGGCAGCAAGTAATGGTTCCCATTCTTGTCAAACACAACAAGCTGCTGGCAGCTTGGGAGGGAGTATTAGTGATGTTAACTACATTGCAGAACTGCTAGGCAGGAGGTAGGGGCACAAACTGAACAATGTTAACATGATGAAACTTTACCATGACAGGGAGGTGCTTATGCTAAGTATTTGCAGTACAAGGCAGGAAGAGTCTGAAGTGGATCTATGGCTACAGGGAGCCAGCCAAAAAATCCCAAATTACTATGGTGGAGCCTAGGGTTGCAAGCATATAATGGGACAGTGTAGCATGGTACTGGGGTCAGCAATGCTAAGGCAGCTGGAATCTCAATACAGGGAATGGGGTAAGGTATTCCCAGATAGGCTCAACCCACTCAAGCAATGTTTTTTGAGGGTTACTTGAAAAACTAGCTTTAGTTCTTGTGGGGAGGGGGGTGACAAACCAAAATGCTACCAGCCCAGCTATCTGGAATTTTGTAAACAATCATATGTCATTTGTGAATATTAATATGATCCATAGGCTTGCCTTACAAATGTAAGAAAACTATATGTCATGTGGATATTAAACTACTGGCACAGAAGTGTGTGTTGAACTGTAAGTTATGCACTGAGCTTAAATAATGTAACCACATTGTACCCTATTGAAAAAGAACAGAAATGTATATAAACTATATTAAAGGTAGAAGTTGGAACATACAGAGTTAACTTACAAAACTTTAAGGAAATAAGTGAAGTACTTCACAATGTGCTATAAAAAAGCTAGTTTTAGTGCAGCAAGCAGACACAATGTCTAGAGCTAGGGGTTTTCCTATTGTCTGGAAACAGAAATAATTAATAGTTTTCAAATGTAAAGTGTATTTTTATTGCTTTGTTACTTCCTAGCAGCTGCACATCTGAGAGATAAGTATTTTTGACACGGAGATGTTGTTTTTTGTTAGCCTGGGAACTGAAGGCAGGTGACAAAGAATGATGTCATCCAGCTGACCCAGCGGTAATGTTTTGACATTAATTTGGGAACTCTCTCAGAGACTGTGCATTTTGTATTTGTCTTTGGACTTAGAAACATCCCACTCATCAGCACTTTTGCCTCCTTCTTGCTAATAGTAAGTAACTAGGGGGAAGTGATTTCTCTTAGATACAGATAGGAATATAGTAAAGATTACTTTAGATGCTTTCTGTATTTATTTGAAACTGTCCTGCAATGTTGTTTGAAAATATTCCCTGTGATTCTGAACTCTGTAGTCACTGTGCTGAGTTATTGAATATTGTCTTGTACTTGTATTATTTATTTATTAAATATATTTAAACCTTTTAATTAAGGCTGGCTTGTTTAGAGATATTTAAGCTCTTAGAGTACTTGTATATGTATTTTATGACACTGTATAGGCCACTCCTAAATAACCTTGAAAGAACTGGTCACACTTACCATTTGGATAATAGTAACATCACACAGTAGGATTGGTCACCCTTTGGGAAGGGCCTAAAAGTAGCTGATAAGGGGTTTATGTGGCAGTGATAACTACCTTATGGTCTAGGCAGAAGGGGCATAGCTAGTAAACCTTTGCCAGCCTTTCCCATTTGTGTGTGTGTGTGTGTGTGTGTGTGTGTGTGTGTGTGTGTGTGTGTGTGTGTGTGTGTGTGTGTGTGTGTGTGTGTGCGTGTGTGTGGGTGTGTGTGTGTGTGTTTGTGTGTGTGTGTGTGTGTATATAAATCAAATCTTAAAGTGTGTGTGTGTGTGTGTGTGTGTGTGTGTGTGTGTGTGTGTGTGTGTGTGTGTGTGTGTGTTTGTGTGTGTGTGTGTGTGTGTATGCGCATGTGTGTGTCAGCTAGTTAGGCAGGAGTATAAAGTACTGGATGGACAGAGCGAGTGCTGGGATGACTTGGCTTGGAATCCTGGCTAAGGACTCGACTCTATAGCTGTGCCAGTGAGGAGTATTATTGGGGATCTGGAAAAAGAGAGAGAAACCAGCCCAGACTGACCGTGATCTCTGTGTGCTCTTAAGGAAAATTGTGCTTTACTGTGTGTGTACCTGTCATCCTCCCAATGTGTATGTCCCTCACTGGTGCTAGTGGTGTGGATTGAGGATCCTTGATTACTAAGCCAGTGCAGGGTCATCACACCAACCCTCCCTTTAACTGATTGTTGAGTAAACATTGCTGGCTGTTTGAGTTTTGCTGGTGTTGAAATTCGGGGGGTTATATTAAATCGATGAATGCTTAAACTAGTGAACACTGATTTACTGACCCACTAAGAACGAAACCTGAAAATTTCAAAGGCATGGAAAAGCGATTTTTTAAAAATCTCTGTTCCACAAAAAAAAAAGTTCAAAACACAAAATAAAGTGGGGGGGCTTCACCCTCCCACCCCCCTACTTAAATATACCAATTCTGAGATAGCACCACAGTGGAGGATCTAGCAAAATCCAGAAAATGGCCCAGCATTTTTTTCCCTGGGAAAAAATTGCTGTTCTGTGTCTTCCGGATTTTATGGTTTCACTCTTAATGGGTTGATAAATCAGTGTTCACTATATTAAGTGCTCGCTGCTTTAAAGGGAACCCTAGATTCGGTAATTGTGACTATATATATTACAGCCACACAGAGATGTGTGGTCATAGTAGTGATGA
The DNA here is from genome assembly GCF_019279795.1 of Protopterus annectens. Taxonomy (NCBI): domain Eukaryota; kingdom Metazoa; phylum Chordata; order Ceratodontiformes; family Protopteridae; genus Protopterus; species Protopterus annectens. The sequence continues at coordinate 231,849,476 of NC_056742.1, forward strand.
TGATTAAATTTTCTTTTCACTGAAAAGTAAAATAGATGTAAGTAAAGTGGACATATTTAATGGTTACGTTTTTTGAATTGTTTGATCTCTTGTATGTTGTAAAGTGCACAAAGTCTGCAGCTGCTGTGTGTCATAATTGACTGGCATTTCTGTTTAATAGGAGAATGAAAGGCGTTCCCCCCTTGCTATATATATATATATATATATATATATATATATATATATATATATATATATATAGGCTTGTAGTCATTTTACTTTGATATGAGTAGTAATCTTGCTAGTAATGTGCATACTATATTGTGCATCTAAAGGATCAGTAGCCCATACAGGTTTATTTTTAGCTTTGATATAGTGGATTGTTTTTTTATTGATTTTTTATAAAGTCATAGTTGTGCTCCTATAAAATTATGTCTCAGTTGGGCATATATTTGTATTATAATAATTTTTACTAGAAACAGGCTAATTTTTTGTCACTGCTGATGGATATTTCCTTTTTGCTTCTGTTTTTAGAAGTAAAATGCAGAGGTGTTTCAGTGGTATAATGTTTGTTGTGGATATGCATGTAGTTGGTTATTGTTAGTCAAAATTCAATTGGATGAATGGTTTGGTCGATGAATTCTTTGGAATGTTTTGGAAAATTGGTAATTGATCAAATATTCATTCAATGGCGATAACCAAACCCACATGTATCTGTATATATATATATATACATATATACATAGATGATGAATTGTTGAAAATGAGCAAACTCAATAATTAAAGGCACTAAATAAAAATGGCAAATACAAATTTCACTAAAACATAATCCAGGCCAATATAAAAAATAACAATGAAAACAATAAAAGCATCAAAAGCTACCCGATATCGAGGCCATGCCATTTCACCCCTTTGATACTTAAAATATGAATTCCAAAATCATACAACAGCAGGGAAAAGGCATATTCATAATCCTTGCTGTACTGTGATCTCAGACAACACCCACATCACACGTTACACAAAACCCATCGCAAAAACCCTCCCCAAAAAATAGCTATATAAAAAATTCACTTTACAAATACCATTAAAACACAAATTCAACTAATATCAACATTACAGAAAGGTAAACAAAAGCCAACAATACCACTTAAAATTAAAAAAAAAACTACTAGCCCCTTAAACTTCTCAAATAAATAAAATTCTAAACCTGCCCTATCGAAACACCTCAGTATATAAGCTACAGAACTAATAAAGATACCCAGAACAATACATTTCCTCAACAGAGCGTGATCATGGTCAAATGGGGCCCAAAGCAGGGTAATGGATCATGGCTCCATATGCCCTCCGCCTGCAGCCATTCCAGAGTCCCATTACTTGGCTATTTCTCCCCAGTTACCATAAACACTGTTTAAACCTCTCATTGTGCATACTGTTTTCTGCTTGACTGCTGCAATGAGTATTTGGATTTAATTTAAAACTTTTATTTCAAATCTTATAGTACAAACACTGATAGAGATTTGCTAAACAAAACAGACTTAGCATTAATACTTCTTTGCCCTTGAGATTTAAATTAATTGAAACAGCATTGAAACCCACATTTAAAGAAAATGTATATGGCCAGTGGAGGATAAAGTTTACCTTTGGGCTGTTTTCAAATCATAGGCCTCTTGCACAAATTTTTAATAGCATGCATGCATGCATGTGTTCTTTGATTCACCTTCCTGATTGCATTAAGTTATATTCGTTGCATAACACAACACCACTTGTTAGAGCATGTTTTGTAGTTTTGAACATTTTCCAGTAAGCAATAAAAAAATGTATTAACCAATAATGATAAAACTGCCCAAGTCAGAACATTTCATCAATAAAAATCTACTCCAACTTCTGTCATTACAATCCACCAATATTAGACAAAGTGCACAATCTCTACAGAAGTAAACGTCACTGGAATAATTCCACATTAGAGATATGTAACCCTGGAAGAGGTTGCTTCTAGCAAACAACTTTATATTTCAATGTTTCATCTACAAATGCAGTACCTGGTGGCCTTGAAGAATAAATTACTTATGTCACATAAAATAAATGGCAAGCTGGTAATACTGCAGTAGGGAATGGATGGTAAACTAACAGCAGGTTCATCGTTAGTAGGCATCTCCTCCAAAGGAGGACATACTCAGGACTGCTGCACCCACCCCTTTAAATTACAACACACTGTTAGTAATCCATCTACATGCTGTGGAAGTAGAACCCACACCCTTCTGCATCAGAAGCAAGTATACTACCTGTTGTGCTACTAACAATACTTTAAAATTCTTCAGCACAATATTGATGCCATATGTTAAACAACAGTTTCATACTGTAAACAGACATAGCATGAGCAGCACTAAATGTTTCTTCCCTTAAAGCTCTCAGTTCCTTATAAAATGCACTTCACACTCAGTTTCTTGTAAAATGCATTTGACACTC